>NC_056726.1:1341082968-1341382968 GCF_019279795.1 Protopterus annectens | reverse complement strand
TCCTTCCATCACCAAGAATCCTGACTCTGAAGGAAGCACAGGACTTGCACGCTACGTTCAAGTGGTCTGCCCCAAACAATAAACACAGACCATGAGGATCTGGGGGGGGGGGGGAGATCTTGTGCCCTTAGGCACTAAACTTCTTGAAGTGAGGGGCCTTGTCAGACATCCTGTAAGAAACAAACACATAACCACACTACCAACAAAGCAGCAGCTGTAGCCTGAAATAAGAAGGTACAACAAGTACGAAATCACTGGGCAACAAATAACAGAGTACCAATTTTTATTTATGTATTTATTTTTTTAGAAGACCGGGGAGAAAGGGTGGGAAGAGAACTCCCAAGATTTGTCAAAAATGGAAAAGACACAAAAGTACTTAGAAATAAGAAAATAACCCTAAGAACAGAACCAAAACAGAGATATTTTAGGGGAATATCTAAGAAAGAAGCACTTATTTGAAAATGAGTACTAAGTTTTGTCCTTACAGGCAATAAACACAATCTAAGGCACTGTAGGGACAAGAGGGAATTATGGGTAGTGAAGGAACCTGACCTTGGATCAGTAAGCTGGAAAAAAGTGCCAAGGTCTGATTTGATAATCTATACATTGCGTCAGGCAGAAAAGACAATATTGGCTCAAAGAATAATATTATGTATGCTGTAACTACCTAGGCAGGACACTGCACGGTCTGGCCACACTTGTGGTTCAGATATTAACATGTCCACACAGGTTAGTGGGTTGGCAGGGCATAGGACACAGGTTAGAGGTGATCTAAGTGGCAGTTGACTGTCACACAAAAATGTGAGGTAGGCCACAGTAGGTGAAGTCAGCAATATCACACTCTGGGTAGCTATTGGGTGTCAGTAGTCACATCTTCTGTCGATAGTATTAGAGTGCTGCTATGTGACCATTGTCAAAGCCCACTCTACTGCCTGCCAGGGATCACATCCTGAAATGATGCGACTGGGATGTCACTACATTACTATTCCCAGACTCCACAGTGCTAGATAGTCATTGGTCTTGACCATCTAAAGACTATGAGAGGGTGGAACTATGGGACCTTGCTGGAGCGCACTGGGGATGTGTCCCATGGTATAGCCCGACAAACACTGCCTATGACCAAAGGTGCCAGGATGTATGTCAGCAGGTAGCACAAATGGTGCATCTATAATACTCTATTGTCCCTTGACTTAGGACACACTGTTTGCCTCGTGTCTAGACATCCCCTCCATATCCATGGACCACACAATCAGCAATGGCAGACTGGACTGCAGTTGTAATGTGCTGCATGGATGCAGCATTTGCAACCAGTGACTTCAACGGTACTGTGATTTCACAGAAAAGATATTGCAGGTCAGTGTGCAGTTTCTGAACGTCCTCATGTATGCTGCTGAGCACATGCAACAGGTCTACAATGGTGTGCATTGCAGCCATCTTTGCCTCAATTACTGACATGCATATTTGCTGGCTGACTCAGAGTGCTGCATGCATGACAGGGGCAGTATGGGATGCATACTGGCATTGTACTCGCTGCATCTTTTCCCTTTGGTAAACATGCCATGTCAGAGGCAGTGTGCATATGAGATGCTGCATCTAGTGGGAACACAGAAGTTAGTGTGGGACTGCCAATTATGTGTCATATGTCAGGCCCTGCACTCAGCAGTTACCTCTACAGATCCCGCTGTGGATGTGGGAGTTTCCTCCCCACAGAGTGCTGCAAACAATGCCAGTGCATCATCAGACTGTACGGCTGCAAATTGTCATCACTGTCAGCTATAACAGCCATGCTGACATTAGTCCACTGCTTTCCCTCTGAGATGGACCCTCAACCAACAGAACATGTACATGCATTAAAAATATGACAGCACTGTAACCCCACCGACAAATGCATTCAGTATCCCCCTGTGGCATAAAAAGTAGGAACACATGATAAACAGTACAACACAACAGCATTGGACACACACTGTTTGGCAGGGCATTGCACTTGCTGACAAGAGGTGTTTGGGGTCAGATGTGCAGGCATTCAATGGTAATATATTTTTCACTTCATGCACATGAATGTGTAATACATTGCTATTATATTCAATATCAACTTTGTGCTTCCCTACTGCACCATGGGTAGTAGGTGCCAAGCCTGCACCCACATCCAAACAACCACCTACAATAAGGGGCTAGTCATTCTGCCAAATGAATGACACTAGAATCTCTTCAACCTCTGCCATCCACTGTGTCTTGAACCTTCTGCTTTGCACAACAGACCATATTTGCAACCTTCCTTTGCACCAGTTGTAGGGGTCTATTATGGCTGTCCACAGCACTCATATCCCACACTGTAGCCTGCCAAGTACTGGTCCCTCACCTGTTTATATGCACTACTTTTGGCCAGTAGATGCATGCCACACATGCAAAGGGCATGTAATGTTGTATCATTTTGAACTTCTTTAGGTATTACTTCCCTGCATCATACCAGTGCACCTGTGGGTAAAACACTCCACACTGGGTGTATGTGCTAGGCTATGCCATTCATTTATCTAACTGTATCACTTGCAGTTAACAGCTGTCCTACACCAACACCCCACCCCCCTACTCCAGGTATACGGCACTCTAATCATGCAAGTACACCATGGCAATCCCTCATCTCATATGCCAGAACATTCAATGTAGTTTCCTATAAGCATAGTGACCTCTCCAGGCATACACAAGCATGTTGTGTGGCGTGTTTGGTTGCCCTGCATGCAACATGTCAGGGTGCCTGCATGCCTCACCACCTACATGCTTTGTTATGTGCATGTCCTGTGGAACATTCTGAAAGAAAAACTCTGACCATCCTTCTCAATGACATACACCACAGGTATTGTAGTGGTGCAGTAAATTACATTATCAACCCAGCTCTCATTCTTCTTGATTTAATTCTCCATGTTCAATGAACTTTTATAGCAATTGCAATAAAATCTATTTTTATGCCTGGAAGTTTTCTTGTGCAAGATGGTTACATGGTTTGTAATGCTTTGATACTATGCACTTACTGCAGTGCGTATGCAAAGCAGGCCAGACAAGACCAATGTCTTTGAACTACTTCCTCTGTGCATTAGGCTATCCAAACCTGGTGAAAGGATTCACCTGTACACAGCAGCCCCCCAAACAAAGCATCCCCCCTGCCATTCCAGTGTCCCATTACTTGGCTATTTCTCCTTTGTTACCATATATACTGTTCAAATCTCTAGGTGTGCATACTGTTTTCTTCTTTACTTCTACAATGATTACAGATATTAAGATTTAATTTAAAACTTTTATTTCAAATTTTATAGCACAAACACTGATACACATTTGCTAACCAAAACAATACAGTCTCACAATGAAAACAGAATTAGCATTAAAAAGAAGTTATGTACTCACCATAACGTTCCATCTGGGTAGTTGTACTTCATTTGTCTTCAACCTGTGGGTCTTAGGATCCCACACGGCCGTATTTTCCAGCTATGGCTCCAAGCTCCTCCCCTTCCCCATAATGCCCCTGTCTCCCTTCTCCCCTCAGATCGAGTTTGCTGCCTAACATGCATCAGACACCTGACCAAATGACACCTTATCACCAGGATAACCGATACGAAAAACCCTTGGCCTGATCAGGACAAAGGATCCCAACAATAACCATCTGATAAGAAAACATATCATAATCTGAATGATAAGGTTAGGAGGAAGGAGGGGAGATGGTTGAAGACAAATGAAGTACAACTACTCAGATGGAATGTTATGGTGAGTACATAACTTCTTTATCTGAAGTAGTTAACTTCATTTGATTTTCAACCTGTGGGACAGAGTCCCCAGCTACCCAAATCTTGGGTGGCCCTCATGGAAGGATGTTTCAAAACAACGCAAAGCCAAAGGATGCTCTACTCCTAGAGACCATGTTTAATTTATAATGCAAAATAAAGGTACGAGATGAGGCCCAAGTGGCAGCAGAACAAATATCATCCAAAGATATCCTGGACCAAAAGGCCGGTGACGTAGCCAATGATTGGGTCGAATGAGCTTTCACTTTGCCTGGCAGAGACAGACCTCTCTCCAAATAGGCTCAGCCAATATATTGTGAAATCCAGTCAGCAACTGTCACTTTCAAAACTGGTTTACCGAAGAAAGGTTTGGCATAAGACACAAAAAGTTGATCAGATTTGCGGATGGGTTTAGTTCTGTGTAGGTAAAACCTCAATTGTCTATGCACATCCAATAAATGTAACTATACTCCCCTTTGTTCTGGTAGTTAGGAAAAAAGAATGGTAAGTTAATGGTCTGAGTAATATTGGCTTCCGAGTCAACCTTAGGAAGGAAGGACGGGTTAGTGCATAGCGACACCCTATCTTTATGAAAAATCATGTAGGGCATTTTGATTGAAAGAGCGACCAAGAAGGCAGTTTTCCAGGTCAGAAATTGCAAATCCACGGCGGGATAGGATCCTTTACCGGGGGTCGAAGAAGAAAAGCACTTTTAAGAAAGGTCTTACAAAGTTTAGAGGAAGCCAATGAAGACATTTGCCCCCACATGAAAATTAGAAATTGCTGCCAGTTGGACTTTAACCGTACAGGAACTAGTGCCCTGTTGAAAAATGCTAGCCAGATGCCGAAAGAGATGTGGTAAAAGGGCCCAGAGACTGCTGAATGGCCTACATCGAGAAACATTTCCATTTACTAAGATACACTTTTCGGGTAGAAGATTTGTGAGCCCCTACCAGAATGGACTTAACAAGGGATGACAAAGTGGGAGTCCTAATAATCATGGGAACCAGAGCAACCAGGCAGTGAGCTTCAGACTATCCAGGTCTGGGTGTGGGATCCCCGAGGGATGCGAGAGAAGATCCAGAACTGGATCTAAAGTCCATGGTGGAACAACTAGATGAGACCTAAGTAAGGGAAACCAAATCTGTCAGGGCCAGAATGGGGCGATGAAGATCACAGTGCTCCCCAGCCTTCGAGCATTCTACAGAAACCTCGACATAAGAGGAAGAGGAGGATATGCATAAAGAAGACCGGGTGGCCAAGCATGAATCAGAGTGTCTCTGGGGGTTCCCCCGGTGGGGAGTTCAGAGCGAAAAACTCACTGCATTTCATGTTGGAAGGAGATGCAAAGAGATCGCAGCAAGGACAATCCCACTCTAGAAAGATCTGTTCCACTACTGAAGGATTCAGAGACCACTCTTAAGGCATCAGGATAGATCTGCTGAGCCTGTCCGCTAGAATGTTGGACCATCCCAGAACGTACATTGCCACCAAAAAAACGGCTGGTTGAGATCGCCCGTTCCCACACTCTCATGGCTTCTCGACACAGGGGATAAGATCTGGTTCCCCCTTGTTTGTTGATATACCAGACTACTGACATATTGTCCATCAGAATTGCAATCATTCCTAGAGGAAGATGAACACGAAGGGCCTGCAATGCAAGAAGAACTGCTCTCACCTCTAGAACACTGATGTGCAGACAGGTCTTAGAAGGAGCCATGCCTTGGACTGTCCTTCATGAGCAGTGCCCCCCCCCCCCAGCCTAGTAGGGAGGCATCAGTGGTCACCGTGGTCTTGGGAAAGGCAGGTTGGAATGGGCATCCCTTGAGGGGATCTGGGGACTGAATCCACCACCAAAGGGAGTCCCTGCATGTTCTCGAGATTCTCACCGGAAAGGACAAAGGAAGGTCTAACAGGGACCACTGAACCACAAGTGTCCACTGCAACACTCTCATATGAAGATGCGCCATTCAAAGAATATTGATAGTGGCATCCATAGACCCCAATGCTCTTAACACTGCCTTGGCTGTCGGTAAATGGGTCTGAAGAATGTGTAATATGTGTAACCTCAGATTGTGTATCCTGCCTAACGTAAAGAACACCCTCATTTGTAATGTGTCCAGCCATGCCCCAATGAAATCCAAAACCTGAGTAGAGGAGATTTGTTCATGTTGATTGTGATGCCCAACTTGTTGGCTAGCCAAAGAAAGGAGTCCCTGGCCTGACAAAGTAGATGCTTGAAGGGGCAGTAAAGAGCCAATCGTCCAGGTACAGAAAGACATGAATGCATGGAAGCCTCAAGGTGAGCCGCTATTACTGCCATTACCTTGGTGAACACCCGGGGGCCTGTGATGAGACCAAAGGGAAGGGTTGAAAATTGATAATGATTGGCTCCCAGCCGAGAGCAAAAGAACCTCCGGGAGCATCTGTCTATCTTGATGTGATAGTACACATCCTGGAGATCGAGCACATCCAGTCTCTGGCCTGCAGATAGGGCAGGAGAGATTGAATCGTGACCATCTGGAATTTTGTCTTTGTTACAGACAGGTTCAGTTTGGACAGATCCAAGACTGGTTCGAGTCACCCGTCTTTTTCGGCACTAAAAAGAACCTGGAATAAACTCTGGATCCGGACTGATCTAGGGGGACTGGTTGGATGACTCTTTTCCTTAGCCATGAATCTATCTGTACTGCTGCCTCCACCCATTGCATGGGTGGGACATCCGGGAGGGTTTTGTTGGATGAGGAGGTTCCTGGAACAGAATGGAATATCCTCTGGATATGATGTGCAACACCCATTGATCTGTTGTTATGGACTCCCATGCTAAAGAGTGTAGCGACAAATGACCCCTGACTGTCTCCAGAGATGAACAGTCGGGTAACCCCTCAGGCTGCTGCCTAGGTTTATCCGAGAAGGATTCTTGGGACCCAAAATTCTTAGGACCCCCTCTGCCTCTTGGGCAGCATCTGTTAAATCCCCCTCTGCCTCTGGGGGAAGTTGAGTCCTGAGCTTCCCGGGAAAAAGCCACAGACTTGCGGAAGCAAATCCTCTTTGGGCCTCACTGGTTCCTGGAAAAGGACCTTTGAGGTGGGGAGAAGCAGATCCCGACGGCAGACATTGACATCCTTTTCGCTCTGGACCAAAGTCTCTCTGACCATCTTCCGGAACAGGGAAGAACCACTGTAAGGGGCATTGGTAAAAAACACCTTGAAGGGCTCAGAGAATTGACTTACGTGGAGCCAGGCATGACACCTGATGGCAATGCCTGCCGCTGCCACCCATGCGGCTCCCTCCTTGGCATGGGATAGCAAACGCACTGATGTATTAGCTATTGCTTTTACGGTGGCCATTCATGCATCAAACGTCTTCCTGTCCTCTGCCGACATGGACCCTGGGGTCGACTCTGTGATTTCCTTGACAAGATCTCTCTTGAGTCAGATGACGTGCGTCATAAAGCTCAGCGCCCTCAGAGAGAAGGTTGCTGAAGCATAAACTCGCTTCCCAAAGTGATCCATTGCTCTTGACTCTCAGTCAGGAGGGTGGACCGTGGAGCTCTCCTGAGCGAGCTCCTTCTTGATGGCCGCCGCTACCATCATAGCATCTACGGGGGACCCCTTGTGCCAATGAAGCTTGTCTGAGGGGGGACTCAAAACCTTATCTGGACGCTTAGGTATTGGATCTATGCTGTCTGGCTCCTTCCAAGCCCTAGATGTTATTAGTTCCACAAGTGGATTGGCAGGAGAAGACACCCAAGAGGTAGATGGGCCTGAGCAGAATGCCTCCAGAAACATGGACTTGTCTGAGGTTGGCTATGGGGTGGACCCCCCCCCCCTCTCTGGCGGAGAAGCTCCATGATGTCCCCAAAGGAGACATCCTTGGGGGGGGGGGTGACCTTGGGGAGCCTTCCCCCTCATCCATGTCCTCCATGAGGGACTCTGGTGGAGAGTCCAAGTGCCTCTTTTTACACGTATGTTTGCGGGGGGGGGCCTCCTCAGGGGGACTGTCTGGGGAGGCCTCGCAAATGGGCTGTTCAGAAGGAGGAACTACCTTGGGCATTACAGGTACGGGCTGTCCCTGAGAGGACAAGCCGGCTGAAACCACACTCACAGCCAGGGGGTGTGGTTGGATTCAGAGGATGAGATGGTCTAAGATCTCGAACCTGCCAGAACCCTCTCCACCACGTTGAATGCTGAGGGAGAACGTGCCTCCTGGGCAGAAAAAGCGGAAGCTGCTCCCCCTTGCCCTGGACAAGGGAGTCAGAGCCAAACCTGCTGGTTCAGAGACACTGAGAGGGATGCTCCTCTCCGACAGGCTTAGAGCAGCAAACACCCCCTCGGATCTGACAGTGAGGCGGTGGCTCCTAGAGCTCTGATCTAATCCCATCGGGTCTGACAAACTCAAGGCAATAATCAGCGTCGAGGTACAGGGTACCATCGGCACCAACCCCTCGACTCCGATCGTCCTCAGATACAACAACTCAGAAAGCGCGGGTCGGATCGGAGAAGGAGTAATAGGATGGAACAATGGTTGGAAGGGACCCACTCCGTCTATATCTGAGTGCGGCTAAACCTCAGCATCATTTTGGCCATCCCCGCTTCCGACAGGCTCTGAGTGGAGCAGGAGGACTCCGCCAAAATTGGACGGGAGTGCCAGTGGGGGGAAGGCCTGGCAGGAGATCGGTTTTGTTGTTCCTCGGGCTCAGGTAAAAACCTACGGGACCTGAGCCTAGGAGTCACAGGCCTGGATACAGGCTTCACTTTCTGTGGCATGCTGGCCTGCGACAAGTGGTCGGGGGATCGCTTGCGAGGCCGGTCCTTCTTAGCCTGATCACCTTCCCTGGACCTCTTGGCGGGAGTGTGAGCCCCAGAGGCCGGGGAAGAACATGGAGCTGCTTTCCCTGTAGGGGTAGAGGGGACCGCAGTCCCAGTAGAAGAGAGCAACAGGCCCTTAAGGATCAATTTGCCCCGCCTGTCCTTAAGTGCCCTAGGGTTAAACCTGGCACAAACAGGACAGGGGGACTGGAGGTGTTCAGCCCCCAAGCAGACCATGCACAGAGTGTGGCCATCCAACGGGAAAAGATTATGGCCACGCCCTGTGCACTTTCTGAAACCAGGCTTCAGGGTATCCGCCATCCCTTCAGCCGGCCCAGAAACACACACTCACATGGGAAAGAGAAAGAGAAAAGGGACAGGAAAGACTGGAAACCACTTTGGGCGTAAAGGATGGGTTAGTTCTGAGGGGTACCTTGTCTGCATGGAAAATGATGAAGGGTTCCACAACCATGAGTGCTTGCAGCTCAGAGACTCTTCTGGCTGAAGTGATGGCCAGAAGGAATGCTGTTTTCCAGGAGAGAATTTTTTATAGAGGAGAAAGAGAGGCCACTGTTTAGTAGGTCAGCTAAGTAATCCAGGATGAGAAGATGGGAGGGCTGTGCCGTATTGGCTCCCTTAGCCTGGATGCAGGTGCATAACCTTTTCCATTTGTCTGCACAAGACTTTCTGGTGCTAGGACATCTGGCCTCATGGATAACATCCAAAACCTGTTTACTGAGGTTGGCAGATTGGTTCGGGGTTAGGGAATAAGTCAAGCTGCCAAAATGAGAGTCTGCAATTGGGGATGCATGAATTCCCCTTCCCTCAGGGTCAGAAGGTTTGGAATCTGAGGAAGATGCCGGGAGAGAGCGGGGAGAGGCTGTGCAGCAAGGGGAACCAGTGCTGCTGGGGCCAGTCTAGAACTATCAGAATGGTCCTTGGTTTTTCCTCCCTTATTTTTAGCAGTACCCTGGGGATGAGAGGGAGGGCAGGAAAGGCATAGACCGATACACTGACGCAGGGGAAGGATAGGGCATCCACTTTCCAAGCCATGCAGTGATGCTCTCTGGTGCAGAAATTGCTGAGCTGATGGTTGGTGTGGGAGGCAAAGCGGTCGACCTTCGGGGTTCCCCATTTCTGAGTTAGTAGGGTGAAGGCACTTCTGTTGAGTTGTCACTTGTGTGGGTTCAGAAGATTTCTGCTTAATTGGTCTGCCAGAGGGTTGAGAGAGCCTGGTAGGAATTGTGCTAATAGGTGTAGTTCATGGCAGAGGCTGTGTGCCAAAGGGTCATGGCCAGCCTGCATAAAGGGTAGGAGTGAGTCCCTCCCTGCTTGTTGATGTACCACATCACAGTGGTGTTGTCAGTTTTGATCAGAAGAGCCCCTGGAGACAGAGGGGCTTGAAAGCTATCAAAGCATACTGCACAGCCATCATCTCCTTTTGACTGATGTACGGAGGGATTTGCTGTGGGCTCCATTGGCCCTGTATGCACCTGCTATCCAGGAGGGCACCCGAAGTGTAGTCTGATGCGTCTGCGGTGAGGGTCTGGGCAGTGGGGGTGGGTGGGGAAAAAGGCATTCCCTTGTTATGGGAGCATGTTGCTGCCCACCAAAGAAAATCTTTTCTGAGGCAAGGAATTATGGGTAGAAGAGTTTCCATGCCCAGAGAGTGTTGGCACCAAAGGCTCTTTAAGTACCATTGAAGTTTTTTCCTCATATGCAGTCTGGCATATGGAATGAGTATAGTATGCAAGATGCCATGAACCCCAGAGCTTGCAGGATCTTCCTTGCAGTTTGCTGGGGCCTGGTGGCTAGTAGAGAGAAGTAGGCCATCAGGAAAATGTGTTTTTCTGGAGTAAGGTATGCCATCTGGGATGGGCAGCAGGTGCCTGAGAGTGGGTCATCTGTTTCTTGGGTGTAGTTCATACCCTGGGCCTAAGAAACTCAGTAGTTTAAGAAAGAACCATAGTCACAAAAGAAGACATCGGTTTGTGTCGATATTCAGTAGTGCAAAGGACTTCCTCCGAAGCCAGTGCCTGCTCAGCGGCTCCAGACCCATCCGAGGGAGAGACGACCGCAGGATCCTTAGTTGAAGAAGAGTTTTGTGGCATACCAGACTCCGAAAGGGTCTGGGTATCAGCCTGCAAATCAACAGATGCGGGCATCAGGGGCAGCGAAAGTGCCTCACTAAGTACTTGAGAACTGACAACTAGCTTAATGGAAGCATCATCGGTAGGTTTGGACCTGTGCAGTCTGTCTCTGTCTTTATCTTTACGTTTTTTTTGAAAATCCGCTTTTGGATGGCTTACCAAAGCCATATCAGAATTAGAGGACTGCAAGCGAAAATATCTGCCTACAATAAGGGCCTGACGATGGGTAGTACTGGCGTTGAACAAAGCACAGAAGCAACAATGATGGACGTTGTGGTCTGGGTCTAAACAAGTAACGCAGTAAGAATGGAAGTCTCGGTGTGGTATTTGTTTTCCACAGGTGAAACAATTATCAACGTTTTCTGACATCGGTTAGTGCAAAAAAAAAAAGGGTTCCCCAACGGGGTACTTAGCTTTAGAAGACTTCAACTTCAATTCAGTAGACGAAACCCAGGTAGCGGCCGACTGGCACTCGTGCGAACTGCTTCTGCTTCAGGCTCCACTGCAAGAAGGACTGATGTAATGGTGTCGGCTGCCTTACTTTATACTACTGACGACCTGATGTCAGTCTTCAAGCGACAGCAACCAATGCAAAAATACTAAGCCTCTGGTATTCGGGCCTGCAGAGGGCTACCCTGGCAGGGATAACCCAAATGTGATGACTGCGACAGTGAAACATGCAGAACGTCTGCCTATTTCTGAACATTTCAACCATAAAAGGTCACTCAAACTTCTGTCATCAATCCACCAATATCAGTCAATATGCACAATTTTTGCAGAAGCAAGTCATATGAATAATTCCTCATTAAACAGATTTGTAACTAATGAAAAGGTTGCTGTTGGCAAACAACTTTGTATTTCAGTCTTTCACCTGCAAATTCAGTGCCTGCTGTCCCTGAAGAATAAATTGTCTATGTTACATAAAAAAAAAATGGTAAGCTGGGAATGGATGACAAACTGACAACAGGTTCACAAGTGCAAGGCATTTCATCCAAAGGAGGACAAACACAGGACTGCAGCACCTCATCCCCCTCCGCCTTAACGCACAACACGGTATCAGCACTCCATTGACATGCTGTGGGAGTAGAACTCACAGCCTTCTGCATCAAAAGCAGGTATGGTACCTATTGTGTTATGCCCATTTGCTAAACAAAACAGCTACACATTGAAAACAGACCTGGCATGAGCATCAGTATACTTCTCTTCCCTTGACGCTCACAGTTCATTTAAAATACAATGAAACTCATTTTTTTTAGTAGTAGTATAGTATTTGGTGTAGAGGATTCAAGCTCTTGTTTCCTGTAACCAAGGAACAAGGTTTAAGCCTAAGGAAGTTAACTAACCAGCCATTCCCTGACTAACACATGTCACACAAACACACACATACAGGAACGTGGCGGCAGCAAATGTGTTTCCAGGCAGCAGCAGCAAGACCGTCTTGTATTTAAATTCCACACAAGGAATGCAGAAAAGAAAGAGTAAGCAACAGGTGCGTGTCAACACATGCAGGAACAAACAGATGCAGAGGGTGTTCTTAAAGAAGAACGCACTTAAGCAACAGGTGCATGTGTCGATGCACTCAGGGACACACAAACATGTAACAATGCCCTTAAAGGTTCCAGCTCTGATTTAATTTAAGCTTTTTGCATTTTAAATGTGAAAAGCTTTTAAAGGCAATAAATGGATTTTTTTTAAATGAAAATCCAGTCCAGAAGCCTGCGCCCCTTTACTATTTAGACCCAGGGCAGACTGCACTCTCCACTCCTGCATCAGTAAGCCTCTACTTAGGTTCATAGGTGGGTACTAGGCTATCTGCTATCTGCTATCTTAGGAAAAGTTGGGCAAGGGAGTTAGTACTTGAGTAGTTCTCCCAGTTAATGTTTGGGTAATTGAAATCACCCAATATTAGGGTGTTTGGCAGAACCTTTATGTTTCCCAGTGTTTCCAGAAATGCGGAATGAGGGTCCTGGGACATGGTGGATGATCTACAGCAAGCTACAATTTGAACTGCAGTTTTGCCCATTGTTAGTTGCACGTGGATGATCTCTGAAGCATCGTGCTGTGCCACTAACCTGGAGGTGTGGATATCCTTGATCAATATGGATACGCTCCCACCTTTTGTATTTCGGTTTGGGTTTTGTGGCCGAAATGCATGGTATGAGTTGTATACTGTGGAGTGCCTCAAGTACGTGCATTTTGAGGTTTAGACTTCTGGCATTGAGTAACATTACCCTCAGTCTTTTGTTACTTGTGCTATTTACGGCGGGGGGGGGGGGGTTGTCATTTGAGCCTTGCCTAAAAAAGGCACTATGGGGGTGGCAATAGCCTTGGACAGTATTTGAAAGCCTAAGGGTGACAGGTGCAAGCTGTCTCTAGCGAAGCAGCGTGGCTTGTCGAGCATGTCATCCCAGGCGGACAGACATTGGATCCCCTTTGAATGACACCAGAAACTTAGCCAATTGTTGAAATCGAGAATTTTTTCTTTATACTGTGTATCACTCTTTGTGAGGGCAGGGTGCTACTCCGGGTCAGGGTCATACCAGCTTGGGCTATGTGATCAGAGAGCTCTTCCATGTCTCTTTTCCTGTAGTCCAGGGAGGTATGGCTCAGGTCATTCACACCAACATGGACAATGACAGAGTCATATTTGTACTTGTTCTGGAGTGACCTGAGTGCTTGTGTTATGTGGCGGATCTTGGCACCCAGCAGGCAGCTAACAGTAACCTTCTACTTATTCAGCCTAGGGACATCAGTGTGCCTGACTATAGAGTCACCTATTACTAGTATGTTGGGTATGTTATTTTGCCTTAAGGGCTGTGATTGCATGGCACACTGGTTTTGTGAAGTATGTGTTTCATGGTTTGTGTTGGGGGGTGGAGGTTGCTTGGATATTTGCTTTGGAGGTCTTTGTTGGTTTTGCCGATTTTTATTTAGAGCCTCTGAGTATGTTTTCATGTATTTATGTGTGTTTTTTGCCGGTGCTGGTTTAATGGTTCTATGTAAGACTGGTGGTGTGATGCAAGTATTTCGCTTCTCCTCTTGACTGTTTGATCCAGTCTTGGGATGAGAGAGAGCTTAGCCTCTAGTTTGGCTGTATAACTGCCTCTCTCGCATGTATTAGTGTTTGGTGGTAGGAGGAGGGGGTTGTCTGTGTACATGAGGCAGTTGTAACATTGCCTCAAAATGCCCAGATTCACCAGTTGGACTGGAGAGTACACCTGAAACTGCCCTTTGGACATGCCTGGATAGGTACAGTGACCTATTTTACTGGATGGCTGGTAAGGTCGAATAGAGAGCCTTGTCCTTCTGTACAGTACAGAAGGGTCTAGTGCTAGGGTTTATAGTGCTAGGATTTATTATTGCCTCTCATTTACCCGAATTCTTTCTTCTCTTGCACCCCTCTCTCACACTTCTCCTTTCTACTCCTCACTCACCTTTTATCTGTCTTCATCCCATGGTATCCTTTCTTGCATCTACTCTCATTTGCCTCTTCTAATGTACTCATAGTTCCATATATAATGATATTATGCTATTCTTGTAGCATAAGCGTTCTAGGTCCTTATGGCTACATCCTACCCATAAAGCTTTGATAAGCATAATTCCATTTTTCCATCAATGTTTTGACACTGTAAACTGCTTCTTGAACTAAATGTTGTACCATATTCTTGCATCTGTGTGCATGTGTGTGCATATATATATATATATATATATATATATATATATATATATATATATATATATGTATATATATATATATATATATATATATATATATATACATACACAGTGTGTATAGCAATATATATATATATATATATATATATATATATATATACACATATATATAAATATAGACATAGTTATGCATGTATATGTGTATATATGTGTGAATGTATATATACATATATGTGTGTGTGTGTGTGTGTGTGTGTGTGTGTATATATATATACATATATATATATATATATATATATATATATATATATACACATACACATGTGAGTGTGTGTGTGTGTGTGTGTGCGTTTTAGCATATCCTTATACTTATAAATATGATTTTCTCATTTCTTATGTGAACCTATTCACCCAGGCTGTACCTGCAATCCAGTACACAAATATAAATAAATAAAAATAAACATTAAGTGCACCACAGTGACCTGCTCTGCCACTGGGAGACACAGGCTCGAGCAATGCACAAAGAAATGTATTCCAATTACATCTTACCATTCTAGCAGTTGTCCATCTATGCTTATCAGCACTTCTTTCATTTTCATGCTGCTAAATAGCATCTCTTAAACATGGCTGGCTGCTGCAGAATGCAGCATTGGTCCTCCAGATAGCAGGGTGTGTATGTGTTTTATAGCATTCTAGTGTGCAACTGCAAAAGTGTTCATGCTATACAGCTGTCTTATCATTTTCCTTCCATTATATCTTCCCATATGCAGGTCCTGTTGAAGCGGAGCAGATGCAATGACATTCACATTATAGGTGTGACTAAGCACATTTGCTCTCTTGTTGCAAGTAGAATGGGTTTTGGGCTGGAGATGGGCAAAACTATAGTGTAGCTTGTTGACATATCCCCTCAGCCCAAACCGGAACATTATTATCTCGAATTTTGGCAAGATCCTTTATATTGGGTTTCTCTAATATTATATTGGGTAAACATGGCTAGGCTTATAAAGACCTTCGGGTCAATAGCCCAGTAACCATCTATGAACCTATCTGATACCACTGAGTTAAAAAAAAATGGAAACTCCTTTCTCCTAAGGTGGTGAGGTGATGGATGAGATGAAAGTGATGACAAGACCATCATTGATTACTGTTATTATGCACTCTTGCCTTACTAGAGAGTGGTCATTGGTGTTGCTGGTGCAGCCTTTTGATTTCTTGGTATGTCCCTTTTTTCATATTTTTTTTTCTTTTGTCTATACTGATGATGTCTGTAATGGTAAAAAGTCTTTGACATTGCAATAAAGTTTCGGGAGTTTTATAGTTCTGAGAAGATGCCCAAAGAAAAAAGCTACTATCCATGAAAGAAACTGACTCTTCGCATCTTTAGGGAAGGACTTTGATCTCAGCCATCAATTCTAAAGTTGGCAACAATATGATCACAAACACACTTCAAGATTACCTGTTTAATAAGCTGTTCTTTTTCTCAATTTTGCAATATTTTCTTCAAGGGAAACACCAGCAACTTCCTGTGACAAGATCATATGTTTCATGTTTGCTTTTACAATGTCAGGGTCCTGGTATTGCACTGACAATGGTAGTTAACAGCCTTAATGTCTAGAGTACCAAATCTGTCCATGAGCTGCTGTTTCCTTAACCCATTTTGGAGCAGCTAGGTCAGTTACAGCAAGAACAGAATTTTTTTTGTTTTATAGAGAAACTTAAATTTCTGCTAAACACCATAAAGCCTGTCAGTTTTTAGGAACAGATAACTGTGAATGAGACTTTTGGGACAACTTGGAATACACCTCTTCAAAGGATGTGATTACAAGAGGTGGGGTCAGTGGTTTGAATGCACCAAGCTTCAGCAACTTTGCATTTCTTTGTGGGTGATAATACATCTTCTGTTATCCATATAAAGTGAGCTTTTATTAAGTTTAAAGTCTTTCCAAAAAGACATTTTCTGGGAATAACCAGATAATAGAAAATAACCATCTCTTAAGAGTCAACAGCCAGGATAAGAAGGGAATTAATCTGGTTTGAGTAGACTAAGAAATATTAGTCTTACACACAGGCTGAAGATGAACTACTCTGCTCTTGATGGAAAGTAGTTTGTACACACGCATGCATCTGCCTTCTCTAATGTTCAGTCCCCAGGTATTCCAACCACAACAAATATTGTGTCATCCAGTTGAGGAGCAGCAGAAACATGGGTTTGTGTCTAAAGAGATAAATGGACTAGATATTGAGCTTTTCTCCACAGGATTGATGCAATTTCCACAGTGAATACCTGTAAAAGGGTGTCCAGGATCAAAGATTTTTGTGTGTGTTCAATAAGGACCAAGGACTGGATTCTTGTTTAACAATCATGAAGGTAATCAAAGCAGCACACTACAATGTTACATCCTTTCCTGACAGTAAAGTAGCAAGGAACAAGAGACACCAAAATGACTCTTACTTGCACACTGGGTGAATCTATCTTAACTGTAGAAGCCAGAAGGGGAGTGATCCCACAGTGTAGGAGACCTGGGCTCCCCAAATCACAAATGCCCACTCTTGTACAAACCTAATGAATGGTGTAAACTAACAAAGCAAAACCGATCAATTAAAAGGGATATGTGCATGGTGCACTCCTTTATAACTGGCTACTTATACTTGCCATGATATGAGACAGTGCCCTGGAAATTTATCTGCAGAAAAAGATCAGGATGGTGAATAAAAAACTACCCAAGAATAATTCTCTTTCATAAAATGAATTATTCAAGTAAATAGAAGTTATGTCCTTACCATAACGTTCCATGTGGAGTGTTCATCTCGCCTTTGTTCTTACACATGGGTTCGGAGCCGATCCTCGGCTCCGTGCCGGCCTCTTGCAAGCTCTGCATCGAGAAGAAGCTCGAGACAATCTAATACCCACAATCCCCCTCTGCCTTTACCTCAGATCTAGTTTGCAAGCAAACCAATCTACAGAATAGCACATTCATGCTTATACACATAAGTATAGAAAGAATTTATAGAAAACTATATACATATCTAAACAGACACATATAAAAATATATGTGTATACCAACTATGTACACAGTATAGCAACAGTAGCAAAATGCTCCTGGCCAGGCATCAAAGAACGTTCTTCCTAAGGGTGGGAGTGTGGGACTGTAAGAACAAAGGCGAGATGAACACTCCACATGGAACGTTATGGTAAGGACATAACTTCTATATGTGATAGTGTTCAATCTCGCCGTTTGTTCTTACACATGGGTAGCGTCCCTAGCTCCTTGATCCTGAGGAACTCACGGGAGGACGTTCTTGAGCACAGTGGAACCAAAGGTTGCCCTGTCCCTAGAAACCTTGTCTACTTTATAATGAGAAATAAATGTATGTGGCTTAGACCAAGTAGCAGCCGCACAAATAGCGTCCAGTGGTAGGCGAGCTGCATGAGCCAAAGACGTAGATACTGACCTTGTGGAATGTCCTTTGGGCTTGTGTAAAAGGGGTTGATTTGAAGAATCGTAGACATAGATTATACAATCCGTTAACCATTTAGAAAGAGTTCTTTTGGTAATTGCAAGTCCTTTCCTGCTATCAGCAAAAGCCACAAAGAGTTGATCTGTTTTTCTGTGATCTTTTGTTCTATCCAAATAAAATCTTAGCTGTCTTTGAACATCCAATTTGTGTAACATATACTCCATTTTGTTGGGAGTGGTTTTTGAAGAAAGTGGGTAATTCAATGGACTGATTAATATTGTTAATAGAACACACTTTAGGGAGGAAGGATGAATTGGTTCGAAGAGAAACTCTGTCAGAGTGAAAGATCAAATAAGGGTGCTTGATGGAGAGAGCCTGAAGTTCAGATACTCGTCTAGCGGAAGTAATGGCTACCAGAAAGAGAGTTTTCCAGGACAAAAATTTTAATGGGCAAGAAGAGGCGGGTTCAAAAGGGGGCAACATTAATTTAGATAACAATAAATTCAGACTCCAAGGAGACGTCGGAGATCTGACCGGTGGTCTAATATGAAAAACTCCTTTTAAAAAGGCTTTACAAAGTCTGTGAGCCATAACAGGAGCTCCAC
Organism: Protopterus annectens; assembly: GCF_019279795.1. Classification (NCBI taxonomy): domain Eukaryota; kingdom Metazoa; phylum Chordata; order Ceratodontiformes; family Protopteridae; genus Protopterus; species Protopterus annectens. The sequence goes on along the minus strand of NC_056726.1, from coordinate 1,341,364,498 downwards.
ATTCTTCCACATGGAAATTCGAAATGGCAGCCAATTGAACTCTTAAGAGTAGCAGGAGAAGCACCCTGATGAAATAAGTCCATTAAGAACTCTAATATCTTATTCAAAGAAGCTATAAAGGGATCCACATGGTGTGTATTCGCCCAGAATACAAATCGTTTCCATTTGCTAGAGTATGTTTTAGTAGTGGAAGCTTTATGCGAAGCCACCAATATATCCTGGACTGCTGGTGACAAAAGATCAGACCTGGCTAAGTTGGGAATTGGAGCAGCCAAGCTGCTAGATGGAGTGACCGAGCGGGATGGGGAACCCCTGACGAGTGAGTCAATAGATCTGGCTCTGGGTCCAGAATCCAGGGTCCCCGAATGCAGTGTATTTTCAGGAAGGGAAACCAAATTTGACGAGGCCAGAATGGAGCAATGAGGATTATCGTCCTGTGTAGGTTCCTGGCTTTCTGGAGAAACTTTGATATCAGAGGAAATGGAGGAAATGCGTACAGGAGTCCCGGGGCCAATCGAAACCAGTGCGTCCCTGGGGACTTCCCCTGGAGGGGGTAATAGGGCAAAGTAGCTCCTGCATTTGGCATTCATTGGAGACGCAAACAGGTCGCAGGAAGGCTGGCCCCACGTGCGAAAAATCCTTTTCGCCATTGACTGTTTTAGAGACCACTCGTGCGGTAACAGGATTGCTCTGCTCAGCCTGTCGGCTATGACGTTGGATGACCCCGGAATGTGCGTTGCTATTAGAAAGCGACCCGTGGACTCCGCCCACTGCCAAATTCTCATGGCCTCTCTGCATAGTTGATAGGACTTGGTTCCCCCTTGCTTGTTTATGTACCAGACTACAGACATATTGTCCGTCTGAACTGCAATAGTCCCTAGAGGAAGAAGGGGAGCAAAGTGTTGCAACGCTAGAAACACTGCCCTCAACTCTAGAACATTGATGTGCAGATTGTACTCCAATTTGGTCCATTCGCCTTGGACTGTCTGTCCCTGAAAGATGCCCCCCCACCCTATCAGGGAAGCGTCCGTGGTCACTGTAACTGTGGTGGGTAGCACAAACGGCCTCCCTTGGAAAGGTTGCACGTTTGAAGCCACCAGTTTAGATCTGTTTTGCAAGTCTTTGTTATAAGAATCTCGTGTGTTAGAGGTAGCTGTTGAAACGACCATTGTGCAAACAGTAGCCATTGTAGGACTCTCATGTGCAGCCATCCCAGGGAATTGCAAAGGGAGGCTGACATGAGGCCCAATACCTTCAGTACTAGTTTTGCAGGAGATTTCCTTGACAAGAGTAGAAGACGTATGTGAGTCTGAAGTGATAATATCCTTTCTGGGGGAAGCCTCAGAATCAACTGACGTGTGTTTAACTCTGCTCCTATGAACAAGATATTTTGAGATGGCTGAAGTAAGGATTTTCCGAAGTTTACGGAGATCCCTAGGTGAACACACAGTTGAAGAACAAAGTCTCTGGCCTGCAGTAGTTGACGCCGGGTGGTGGCCGAAAGGAGCCAGTCGTCCAGATACGGAAACACCTGGAATCCCTGGCGTCTCAAGTGAGACGCTACCACTGCCATGCATTTGGTGAAGACCCTGGGGGCTGAGGTCAGACCAAAGGGCAGGGCTCGAAATTGAAAGTGACTGGCTCCCAGCCGGAAGCAAATGATCTCTGGATGCCCTGGCCATTTTGATATGGTAGTATGCATCCTCTAGATCTATTGAGCACATCCACTCGTCCTTCTGTAAGAATGGAAGGATCGATTGAAGCGTGACCATTCAGAACTTTTCTTTCTTGACGAAAGTATTGAGGTAGCTTAGGTCTAGAATGGGCCTCCAGTCCCCTGTTTTCTTTGGAACTAAAAAGAACCTTGAGTAAGTCCCGAATCCTTGCTGGTCCGCTGGGACTGGCTGGATGACTCTTTTTTCTAGCAGCTTTGAAATTTCTAAAGCTGATGGCTCTCGCAGATGGGGCGGTACATCTGGGAGTCTTTTCTTTGGGATGGGATGAGATAGGAAGGGTATGTTGTAACCTCTGGTAACCACGCCTTTTACCCACTTGTCTGTAGTTATATTTTGCCAGGCCTGAGGGTATAAAGCTAAGCGACCCCCGACTGCCTCCAGAGCAGGACAGTCGGGCCTCCTCTCAGGAGTGCTGGAAAGGTTTACCAGGGAGTGTTTCCCTGTCACCTTGATGTTGCGGACCCCCTCTGCCGCCAGGGCGGCGTCTTCCACCTCTGCCCCCTCCTCTGCCTCTAGAGGGGGCATCACCCTGTGTGCCTGAGAAAGACCCTTGGGGTTTTCGAAACCACATTTTTCCACCGCGTTGCCCTTTGGGGTACGGTCTGGTTGGGGTGGAAAAACGGACTCCGACAGCAGACAGAGTCTTTCCCTCTTGTTCACACCGGGTAAGGTTCTTCTTTACTTTGGGGCCAAAGAGAGTGGCACCGTCAAATGGGGCGTTTGTAAAGGAAGACTTGAAGGCTTCCGCAAAGGAGCATAGGCGCATCCAGGATTGTCTACGAAGAGCAATCGCTGAAGCTGCTGCCCTACTCGAACCTTCGGCTGCGTAGGAAATCAGCCTCATGGACGAGTTAACAATCGATGTTAGGGTATTAAGTTGCGCTGTCACTTTCTCTGAGACAGCTGCATCTGTAGCACCCTGGAGGGTATCTCCCAACTCTTTGACTAGATCCCTCTGTAGACGTGTAAAGTGGGTCAAATAGTTCAGGGACCGCATGGAAAAAGCCGCTGAACTAAAAATGCGCTTCCCGTATCTATCCATCGTCCTAGAGTCTTTATTAGGAGGATGGATAGCCGAAGACTCAGACATCTCCTTTTTCGTGGCTGCTGCCACCACCATAGCGTCTACTGGAACTCCTTTTGTAAGGTAGGACTTATCCTGAGGTGCTGTGATGTACTTGTTAGGTTTCCTTGGAACAGGTTCCACTGTGTCAGGAGCCTCCCACGCCCTTCGAGCAATTAGTTCCATTAGTTCGTCAAGGGCGGAGTGACCCAGGAGGAGGAAGGGCGAGCACCAAATGCCTTCAGCAGAACTGACTCATCCTCAGAAGGGGGAAGGGACTGCCAGTCACCTCTCTGCTTCAGGATCTCCAATATGTCCGAAAAAGAGACATCTTCTGAAGGTGACTTAGGGGACCCCTCTGACTCATCTAAGTCAGTGTCAGATGTCAAGGATTCCTGTGGAGAATCCAAGTGTCTCCTCTTACACAATCTCTTCCTAGGGACTTCCTCGTGGGGAGCATCCGAAGAAGCCTCGGAGGAAGAGGGGCACCCTCCAGGGGTGGCTGAGACACTGGTGCCCGACGCTTGGATGTGGCCGTGGGTGCAGATGAAGACAAAGGCCCTTTATGGGGAGGAGAAACTGCTTCCACTGATGTGGTTGTCTGGGTAGACAACACCTTCCTCATCAGGTCGAACGCTCCCCGGTCCCGCATCGAAGAGTCCCCGGTTCGAAGAAATGGGAAGAATCCCGACACAGGCACGAAGGCATTGACTCCGAGGACGGAGCCGAATCGATCCGCGCCGAGGCCCCGAGGGGGAGAGTCGGAACCGACACGTCGGTTTGACTCTCGGCCCCGGAACCAAGAACAGACCGTCGGCTCCGAGACTCCGGTACCGGGTCCGACGGAGTCGAGGTGAGGGGAACAGACCGAGAAAAGGACGGTTCTGGACCCGAGGGCTCCACAATCAGTAGATCAGCCTCTTCCGGCTCCAAAGACTGAATCGGTCTCGGAGGAGGAATGGATGGAGATACAGGAAGGCCTTCAAGTTTCGACACCAACTGGGTGGAAACCGAAATAAGTTTAGAGAGGGCCGAATGCTCCAATAACTTCTGCACCACGCGATCCACATCGACATCCGAAAGTTTGGAGGAAGAACGGGTCGAAGGAACCGAAGACGGAGCCGACCTCAATATGGCCGAAGGAGGGAGCTCCATCACCGGTTCCAAGACTCGAGGCTCAGGAACCGATACCAGTTGAACACTCAGCCCCGAAGTCTGTGGAACCGGTGATCTAACCTTTGAAGAAGAGCTCGGAGCCGATGACTTAGGCTCCGACGTCGTCGACTCCTTAGAGGACTTGATGCCTGGTCAGAAGCATCCAGAGCCTCTTGGAAAGCCGGTTTCAATAGACCTCTGTCCATTAGTTTCCTGCGCCTATCTGTCATGACCCTCCCACTAAAAGAGTGACAGATGGAGCAATCCTCTTGTAAGTGGAGAGGGCCAAGGCAGTAGACGCAGGAACTATGGTTGTCAGTGACCGACATTTTCTGGCCACACTGACAACGCTTGAAACCAGACTTTACTTTCTCAGACATTATAGGGAAGAAAGACAAATCCAGTAAAAAACAGTCAAGTCCGATAAAGTTAGTCAAAACCGATGAAATTGTCAAATCCGGTAAAAATTTTTCTCAACTATGGTAAGATATGAAGGGTGTAGGCCCCGATAACAATCTAACCGATAATTAAAGTTAACGGTACCAATAAATTAACGGAACCACAACACAATCACACAGTTAACACTGAAAAATATCAAATAGATTAGTATCCTAATAAAATATAACAATAAAAGTTATATCTTAGCTTAGAAACTCTCGAGCTAGCTCCCAACGATGCGTATGCAGCAGCGGCAAACTAGATCTGAGGTAAAGGCAGAGGGGGATTGTGGGTATTAGATTGTCTCGAGCTTCTTCTCGATGCAGAGCATGCAAGAGGCCGGCACGGAGCCGAAGATCGGCTCCGAACCCATGTGTAAGAACAAACGGCGAGATTGAACACTATCACATTGATTATTACGCTGAACATCTCAGGATACTTAGAATCTCCCTCCAAGGATGATAAGGAAAATGCAGACTGTCCCATACTCCTAGCTTCAGCAGACCACATTTTGGCCTTGCCCATTACGTGAGTTAATGAATGAACAACAGGCAAGCATTGTGTCAGGTGGTGGAACTCCCAGTGCCTGGGGCAACATATGCAACAGGCAGCAACTGGACAAAAAAGACCTGAACAAGGCCTCCTGAAATACTGAATACAAGACCCTTTGATAGAGTGTACATGAAAATATGCCATTTATTCTTTACTGCATTAATAACTAGTTAATGTATACCTGTGTGTTTAAATGGGCTTAAGTGTATTCTACAAAAATGAATCTTGGAGTACTGGAACCTTTTTTAAGCTAAAAATACAATTTATTTAAAAGACTGTTTTGTACAAGATGGTACAAGAGAAGTGAAGCATGAAGAATGTGGATGTGAGCGGAATCTCATGATGACACAAACAGTTCATTTTTTTTCTTTTTAGAAAACACTTTTTCATCACTTAAGCTTAGGCAAATGTACATTAAAATAAAACAAACATTAATATGTTTCCAGTTACATGCATCACATATGATTGCTATCAAAAAAAGAACATCAGTCCAGCATTACATAAATTGCTCAATTCCTGCCTTCCCTTAAACATTACTCCTTCATCAAAGCATTATTCTGCATGTATTGTTCCCACAATTTCCATTTATTTCCATGTAATTTGTTCCTACAATTTTCTAAAGATCCTACTTCCAGTTCTTTTATCTATTTTACAATATTCAATACTTCAAATACAGTTGGATTAGACTTTGATTTCCATTTTCTAGTAATTACTTTTTTTTGGCAGACACCAGAATTAAACTTAGTAAGGCCTTACTAAGTTCAGGCAATTCAGGTATTGCATCCCAGCTCTAAAATAATTTTGTTATATACTCATTTGATCACCTGATATTTCTGACAGAGTACACTGTAGGGGTTTCTGAAGTCTGTCAACTCATTACACTCCCAAAACATATGTTTCCGGTTACCTCTTTCACATCTCCAATATTTGCTATCTATCTGAGGAAAATTTCTTTGGAGTCTGCTTGGGGTAAAAAAATACCTATGCAAACACTTTGGAACAAAAATCCTAAATCTTCTATACTTTGTTGAACACTTGGGAGACATATCCTGCCATTGTTTGCTTGTGAATTGCCTATCCAGTCTCTCTTCACAAGCTTTTCTAATGTCTTCTGATTGATTCCTATAGTTATTGTGCAATATCTTATATGTCCAACTAATTATCCCCTTTTTAACAGCAGTTTCTGCTCCAGGTTCAACTAAAAACTCTACCAGAGTAGGTCTTTTACCTAGGTTCCCCTATTCCTTTATATTTGCCTATACTCTGATATCAATCCTCGATAAGGGTTGTCTGTCTCTAGCCTGCAGTCCAAATGTCTTCTCAGCCTCTTCCCATTCTACTGTCTTTCCCTCTCTAGTTATTTCCTCCCAATACCTTGGTTCTTTTGCCAGTTTTCTTCACTAAATTCCAATCTCCTCTTGCCTATTCTCTGTATAACTCATTGCAGTCATCCCTATCAGTAAAATCTCCTTTCTCCTCATGTTTACTTAGTTCTTAGAATAATTTCTGCTACTTTATGAATAAAATATTCTGTAAGGCTGTTATTCTCCTTAGCGATGTACATCCAAAACCACCTTATTTCTTGAATTCCCCTCTGTTTCATCATCATCCATTTTCACTTTGAATTACAGCTTTAAGCTTGTGTTATGTATGTAAACTTTAACTATGTAACTCTAAGATATCCCTTGAAATCTGGTAATCCTAAACCACCTTGTTCAGTTGGAAACAACTTATTCCACTTGACCCTTGCCCTCCTAGATACATTTCTTCAACTCTTTATTAATTATTGTCTACAACTTCTCTGGTTGCTAAAAATATGCCTAGCCTGTATATAAAACTAAAGGGATTAAAAACATTTTCACTGCTTGTATCTTGGCTATCCATATCCATAAACAACAGCTTCTAGTCTCTCAGTTTTTGTATTGTCTTTGTTTAGTCTTTTACCACATATCCTTAGCTGCCATAACAGAATCCTTTTCAAATCCACACTCCTAAATACTTAATTTTATCGTGTCCCCCATAAATATAGGTATTGCTAGGCCAGTTCAAGTGTGGGTAGATAAATTACAGTTACAGCCTCTTTTTTATCTTCATTAATTTTATATCCCAAAAAAGACATGAAACTGTCTGTAGATATTCTGCAACATTAAGAGGTCTTTTTTATGATAATAATGCCTGTAAATAAAGCCAACTTTTCTTGATCAGAATACCAATTATATCCTTGAATTTCTGAGTTCCTTATTTTCTTTGCCAATGGCTCTAAATACAAAGCAAACAACAAAGGGGGAACAGGACACCCCTTCCTGGTTCCTCTTTTCAGACACCACTTGTCAGAAAGGTTCCCTCCCATTTTAAGTTTTGCCTGCAATCCCTTTCCTCAAAATTAACCTTATTATAGTACTAGGGAATGCAAATGGTTCCTTTACTCTACTTATAAAATCCGAGCTGACTCTGCTGAATGCTTTCTCTGCCTCAAGATCCACCAGCACCAGCGGTATTTTCTTATACCCTGCTTCCCTCTGGATCATCAGTGTTCTTTTGATGTTGTCAAATGTTTGTCTCCCCTCCACATAATCACACTGATGCAGATCTATCAATTTTGGCAAGACCCATTCTTTTGGCTATTAGACATAAACACTTTATAATCGTGCAGCAGGATTCAGTAAACTCAGTTTTGGCTTCGCATGAAGCCTACATGGAGTTTACATGTGTGTGAGGTGATGTGTGGTGAACATCAGCGCTACTGCATATTCATGCCGTGCACCACATTTAAACATAAATAAGTGAGGTTTCGTGTTGCCAGCCAGGACACCATGTAAGTGTATATGCATAGCAATCCTGTTTAAGTCAGAGCACTGAAGGTCCACAGTTTTGCACAGAATGCCACAATGATCACCAGAGCTTAGGAGATAATAGTTTTCATAGCTCTCAATCTCTTAGTGCAAATCTTCTTTACAAAGGCCAGTATAATGCCAGGAACAATGACCTGTAAATAGGGACAAATTTGACATATTTGCTCTTTAGAAATCTGCTAGAATAACAAGGGTTTTTTGCGAAGATACATTTTCTGAAGGAGTTGAAGTCCGACACTCAAATGTATGCAATTATTGAGTCACATCAGTGTTGAGATCATCCCAGTGAAATGGCAGAAAACCACAACTTTGATAAGAAACACATCAAAAATATATAAAGCAAAAACTGGACATTCCTATAAAAATATGGATAGATGAGAGGTATGATATTTAAATATATGGTCCAAACATAGTAAAAGACAGTGTATACAGTGCAGAGTATTGTGAAATCTCATTCCTGGCATTCTGTATTGAAGCTGTGTAAATGATGTGTAAGGATGCATGGACTGCCAAGTAAAATAAACACTCAGGGGAAGTGTGTGTATTGAATAGGGACACAAAGTTAAATTGTAGGAATGAACACAGGGAAAGAGGACATGTGAAACAACCTAATGTACAGCACACAATGACATGTCAATGGAAGACAGTTGTAGCAGCAACACCAATCACATATCAATATGGTGCAGTACAGACCGCACAGTGAAAATGTGCATTATGTGACTGTCACACAAGGTGACATAACAATGGAAGATGTCTGTGTGAGATAAATATCCTTACATGATCAATGCAGAGGATATCTATCTGTTACATACAACTGGGGTAGGGTGCATACTGTGAAGCTGTGCAAACTGATTGGCCTGAACATGAGTGTAATCTCAGGAGAGGTCTCCAGCAAGTGGGACACAATTAAAGGCTCATGGACAACAGTAAAAGAAGCAAACATAATCATGGCCAATATCAGAAAAATAGCACCAGTAATCCCATACCTCTGACATAACATATGTGATTTAGAGTGATCAGAGATGATTCTGCAGAAACAACCTTGTACTACTATTATGACATGTCCACACTCTATTAGGGTAATCACACACACACTGTCCTGGTACTGTAACATCTGCTGGAGGTGTTAGGAGGGACACTGCTATACACATATGCAACATTATGACCAACACAGGCTAGCTGACTGCTGTGCATGGTCTATATATATAGTACAATTCACACTGTCATGATATGTTACCCATGACATTAATGTTGTTAAACAGCTAAGTATGTACTGTGTGCATCAACAGAACAGGTAGCAGACGTGCATCTGGTGTAACAACTTGATGGGGATTCTGCACCATCACACAAGTAATGTTTATGCCACAAAAAGAATAGCTAGGTATGGCCAATAAAATGTATGACAGCTCACTGTAAAAAAGGTGCCATACTACAGTAACATCACTGGAAGATGTGTAGTGAGGTACCTGAAGAAGGGTACACTGTATTCTTTTACTGGCGTGACAAAGGCTGTGAACTATGGAGGTATTATGGCCTCTGATGTGAATGTTCTTCACATGCTCAGTAGCTGTGTTATATACAAGGAAGAAGTCAGCTCAGTGACCACATTGCTGGTGGACGATCCACTTACCATCTACCCAGGACACAGACCACATACCTACTCATCTGATTATAGGTATAATGTCTATATTATACTTAAGTTGAGTGCTTGCTTTCCTGATGTAACAAATCCCCCCATGTTTTCGTGCCATTGCAGGTGGTGTCCCGGCTGTGGCAGCAATCTTTGGTGCGTATTGATACTGTCTATATTATACTAATATCACAGCTGGAGTCAACGATTCCCCATAATCTGTAGTCCTTCAGAGAGCTGCTTTGACACAGGATGTGTATGTCATTTGTGATGTCCATCACTTAAATAATGGGCAGGATAAGGCCTAGCAGACTGCCCAGATGTAGAGACCTGATCACTGGACCTGAGATATAGATCACTTCACACATGTCAACATATTTAGATCCCACATATGTGATACAGTGGCCTACGCACTTGGTGATACAGGTATATATGGCCACATCTGACAGCAATGAATGAATATCTCAGTGTGGATTTGTGTCAAATGCCTTGGGCTTGTCAAGTTCAAAAGGATGACAGTGTTGTCATCATGCATGCCCTCGATTACCTCTTTGAGGACATCTAACAGATGTAGCAGACATGATGTAGCATTAACAACTCACACAGGTCTGTTGCATACAGCTAGGATATCAAAACTATTTTTTTAGGAAAGATCTATGATTACATGTTGGTCTACCTCACAAGTAAGTATGGGGAGTCAAGATGTGTCTATACATGCATGCATCAGGTGTTGTTCTCTCCCACAATCGAATGTATGTTGATGTACATCCTTCTGTAGGAACATAGTCTGTGTGGAGGGAGGGTGTACTGAAGTGTGTATTCAACTGTGTCAGGAAGTTGTATGCGATGAGTCATGTGACAGGCGATCTGTGATGTTGTCACAGCTCACTGATTCTGTGTGACAGGCCTGGATGAAGGTTAACACCATGCATACTGGCTAGCCTCAACTGGCCTAGGGCTTAAACATAATCCCCCATGCAGGTATCATTGATACTAGTATTGAAAGCCTGTGTTGTGCACATCATAAGTCATGCCATCATATTTAGATCTCAGCAGTATATTACAGCACTGAACTTGAACCTCATCAGAACACTAATATAGAATATAATGCTCTCTTTTCTGCATGTACCTCACCAGACACATGCAACAGCTGGAGAGACCACAAGGGTTACTCAGCAAGAAAACACAGTGCCTACAAACCATGCCATGATGTATGTGGACAGATTGAAATCCACTTTACTGTAATCTGTACTGTATAGGATGAGGTGACTTCTGCCTGGCTCCAGGTCAGTCTCTGACCCTGCCCTAGTGAGTAGTGCACATCCACAAATCAGATATAGCTGATGACAGCAGTGTCTGGTGAGGAGAATATGGCAATAACAGTGTCCCACATGCTGATGTAAAAGACTCTCTGTAATGTTAAGCAAGTGCACACGCACACATATACACACATACCCCAGTTGACTGCACTGAGAATAGAACCCTTACCTAAGTACACAAATTAAAGAACTCAGTACTTTACACTAGTGCCACAGCACAAGTCTGACTTTTACAAGGCTCCAGTATAACTTATAGTGGATGACATCAGTAAGGCATGTTAGAAAGAAGATACTGAGAGGCCTGCATAGGTTAATAGCTTCATAAGAGGTTACTAGGCTAATGGCCCTAGGGCATTTACAAGCCTAGCCATGTAAAAACACAAGTACCCTTATTTAGCACAGTTAGACAGTCATCTTAGCAGAGCAATTTTGTGCTCAGCACCAACTGCCCCTGTCCATGAGGAAAATAGGTTCTACCACAGGGGTGTATAAGATACACCCTACACTGATAAACTACATCACAGTGACCATGAAACAGTGGCAAACCACTATGCAGTTAAGCCATGATAAAGGAAAAATTATTATTCCAGGGATAAAAATCCAGAGGGGGATATTCCAGAGTGACTCTCACAGCTGCTCTTCGGCCTTGCCCTTAACCCATTAAGTTAACAGATTAGGTCATGGCTATAATTTGGCACCGAGAAAGCAACATAGTGTAAAGACTTCTCATCTTCTCTTTGTTGATGATTTAAAACTGTATAGCTCATCAGATGAGGAACTGAAAGCACAACTGCAAGTAGTCAAAACTTTTTCAGATGATTTAAGAATGTCATTTGCTCTTGATAAATGTGCAAAAGCAACCTTTAAAGCAGTAAAGCTGCAGCATCAAGAAAACCTCAGTTTGGGACAAGAATGTGATATAAAAGAACTTGAGCAAGAGGGACTGTATAAATATTTGGGAATTGATGACGGATCAACAATAAAACATAACAAGATTGCAAATAAAACGCAGTAAGGAATATTTTAGAAGACTTAAATTAATCCTGAAAACAGCATAGATATCTAGGAACAAAGTTCAAGCTATAAACCAATTTACTCTCATGTCCTCACTTACAGTTTTGGAGTGACTGACTGGCCCCAAATGGTGCTGGATAGATTTGAATGCGCCAAATAATGCTTAACTGACAATGACTGGATAAATTATAACTGATGTACAATGTTTGCAATTAAAGTGGTGCCATTTTGTCTATTTTTCATTTATATAAATCTAAGACTGCCTACATCATATGTGATCATTTAATAAAGATCTTTATTAAAAAAAAAAAAAACAAAAAAAAACCAGAAGGATGTTTCATGCCCATCAGATGATTTATAACAATCAGTGCATAGCAAGATTATACATTCTCCATTCTGAAGGAGGTATGGGCCTTCTTGAAATTGATTACACGTACAGATCTGCAATCTTGGGACAGCATACATATCTGCTGAACTCACAAGACCCAAACATGGTGAAAGTTTCAAAACATGAGGAGAATAAATCTAAGATGACTTCCCTGCTTAGTCTAGCAGAAGCATATTAGCATCAATTGGGAATGGAAATTAAACCAAAAGTAGATAAAAATCAGGCAACAACTGAATGCACCAAAAACAAAAGAAAGAATATAAGGTGAAGGATCAGATGAGAAGGCAAGAAATGTGGAAAGTGCATAAATATAGTTGCAAGTATAGAAAACTCCTGGAACAACCTCATGATGATCATGATCCAATGCAGGAATAGTTAAGGAGAGGCAGATTCAAACCAAAAGATGAAATGTTAATATTGGTGGCCCAAGACAGTGGACTACATACACGTTGGTTTACAAAGTCCATTGAACATGTGGGAGAAACAGACAAATGTAGGCTTTGTAAAACAGAATTGGAAACAGCTGCGCACCTTGCTGCTGGTTGTGACACACTAATGGCAGAAAAACTGCATACTGAAAGGCATAATAATGTGACAAGACTGTTCCATGTGGGGACTGTGCAAACATTATAATATTGAAATAGCTGAAAAAAAGTGGAATCATGAGCCACAAAGCATTATAAAACTGATGAATGCAACATCACATGGGATCACCCATTACCAGCAGTTCAAGACAGATGCAATAAAACCAGATATAGTGGTCCATGAAAGAAGAAAAAAAGTACAATTTTGTCATTGAAATTGCTACAACCAGTGACTACAGTGTCTTGTATACAGAGAGACACAAAGTCATAAAATATCAGGATTTGCAGACAGAAATGAGAGCAATGTGGAAAAAGGATACCCAGACAGTTCCAAGAGTAGTAGGAGCAACGGGTCTTACAAAAAATAATCTACAGTCGTATTTAGACATGTTACCAATACATGTAACGCCAATATGAATTGCAGAATAAGTCATTACTGGGCACATTACGAGTGCTGTGAAAGGCACTTCTGGTTGACATCAAAGACTGAAACAATACTAATTTCATGAACTTTAATCATACTTTGACTTAGGAATGGGGTCCATTCCCGTCATGGTATTAGAATTTAAAAAAGTGAATTTGATATCACCTATCCAGTTGTCAAGGTTGTGCTTGAACAGGGTCATTGAGGAGCACTGCTTGAGATGCAGTGGGAGCCTATTACAGAGGAGTGGCAATCACTGACAGATATATCGGTCTCCCCAACATGTTCTGTTTAAGTCACAGGCTAGGTTGAGATCCCTGGAGCAAGTTATTCTTGTCCCATCTGATTTGCAGATGTTCAGAATTTCCAGTAGGGCAGGGTCTGAGACTGCTATGCAGGCTAAGCATAGGTCACCTCTCAGCAGCTTGCACGATACTGAGTACAGTGACGGGTCTTTCTATGTATGGCATGTTTTGGAGGCCCTGAATTCTCCTGGTGACAAGCCTTCTGTGTTTTCTCCAGTTGCTGCAGGTGTCTGGTGAGGTACAGACAGAAGGGAGCATTGTACTCAATTAGCGGTATAATAAGGCTCAAGTACAGCAAACCTATGACCTCCCTGGTCTTGGATGTGATGCCCTTATTTATGAGGTGCGCAATGTAGAATGTGTGTCTCACCCCTGTAGACATATAGTGATTGGAAGTGTAGCTTGCTATCAACATGTGTTCCCAAGTCTCTAGACACTGTTTGAGCTTACAGGGGTGCTATGTATATCATAATTAGCAGGGGTACTTCATTTCCAAAGGGGACAATGAGGCATTTTTTGCTTTAAGGTTCAGTCCTTGGGTTTTGCACCAATCATTTGTCTGTGTCAGACCTTTCTGTAATATGTTAACATCGTGGTGGAGTCTATATGAGTGCGCCCAGTTGACAGTCATCTGCCAACCTGGTAAGCCACAGGCCATCTACCTTTGCCTGGACTTCAGATAAATATAGTTTGCAAACAGTTGAGGACCCAGCACTGATCCTTGTGGTATTCTACTAGTAAGTGGTCTAGTGGTAGAGGTGCAGTCCCCAACTTTGACAGTGTTCTTTCTGTCTGTGAGCCACTTGGCTATCCATCTAGTAACGTATGGGTTGATCCCCAGATGGGAGAGTTTCTCTATGATACCTGAAGGGGTGATAGTGTCAAAAGCCTTGGATAAATCAACATAGGTAGTATGTCCTGTTATCCCTTATCCAGGTCTTTGGGGTCATTATCAAAGACATCCACTAGGTTTAATAAGCAAGATCTACCCATGACAAAACAAAATGGGTCAGGTCAAGTGTGTTGAAGGTCATCTATTTCCCTCTGGATAAAGTCTATGATCATTCCTTCCATAGCAGTGCAGATAAGGCTGTTTAGCCTTCTTTATTTTATTTTACATTTCTTTACCAGAACAGTCTGACTGGGCAATTAGCCAGTTTTCAGTGCAGGCCCGGGGAGAAATGCTCCACACTGTACAACTGTAACTATGCAGAAGAAAAAATAGCTACATGTACAATTTTAACTATACAGAAATAAATACTTTGAAAAAAAATTTACATGCAGGATATACATGGCAAGACTGACATACAGAAAAACAACATATGATACAGTAAAGTATACAAATAAACATACTACTAAAACATGTAAGAGAGATACTTCTTAGAAATGTGAAGAGAAAGTAGTCAAGACTATCTCCCATAGTGGAAAAATTGTAAAATGAAACAAAGCATTTGTCAACAGTTCTAGTTCTGTATGTTACCAAACTAATGAGCATTGCATATCCCACAACATACTAATTTATGTACTGTAGTTGATATATGCGTGAAAAAAGTAGTAACACACCAGGGTTGCAGTGCTTGGGGTGGGGTGGGAGGTGGGGGGCAACACATGGCTGTATTGTAAATATGTGACATATTGTTAGATAGGGCCTTCAGTTTGTTATGTTTCCACATGTAATTTCATGTCATAAACACTAAATGGACAATAAACAGCACTAATACATAATGATATTTAGTTTTCCATAGCACAGCGAGCAGCAGGTTTGCGCAACATTTGGCAAAGTATTTGTGCAAGCAAGATACACATTTCCATTACTTTCCCTGCTTGCATGTAGTTAAGCAGTGCACAAACACAAGCCGCATTGCTAAATATCTGAGAGTTAGCAGTGAATCTATGAAACACACCTGCTGAACATGCGACTCTGCGGCAGCAGGTGTAAATGCACGGACACATTTCTTTTTGAGCCCAGATGATAGTGGGTTCAAATCCTTGTGAATCCAAAACTTTTAAATAAACAGTGAATATGGATTAACATTAACTGTTTATAGTACATGTGTTGGTGTGTGTTGGCATAGCACAGTGGGGTTAAGCAGCACTGTGCGGAGGTGACTGCTTCATTGTATCACTGCTCACTGTTGCTTGGCATTGCTGCATGTTGCCAAATTCCGCGCAAACACAGAGGCCAAAAAGTGAAGGGATCCATTGCTTCTTTTGCTACATATGTGTGTTGTGTGTGATTCTAGTTTTTGACCAGATTATAAGTCCTAAAATGGGGTAGATAGGAAAGTGGTGAAATAGGGAGCAAGCAGGAGGAAGAACAAAATGAAAGCAATACAAGAATAGGAGGGAGGTAGGAAAGAAAGTACAGTTTTGTACCTACCATAAATGTAGATGTCCGATAGGTATGCATCTGCAGTCATAACATATGGGTTGTCCTGCCTCAGGCAGCCCTTCGGTCGGCCAGATTCCAAAGTCTGGGTCTGGCCTCGGCTGATGTCGCACTTTCCCCGACGTCAGAGCGTCTGGGGTATAAAAGCATCAGCCGACGCCATTTTCCTCAGTTTTTCTTGCCCCAGATCCCAGGTGCCCTCTAGGAAGGCTAAATTTGGATAAATGCAATAAAGTTCCAAACATTTGCAAAATTATATAATTATATACATGTATATACAAACAAATACACCATAATAGATTCCCCCAGCTAGCTAAAAGAGGGGTAAGTACCCTAGGAATACCACAGAGGGGTAGGAGGGAGGGTAAACCTGACTGCAGATGCATACCTATCGGACATCTACATTTATGGTAGGTACAAAACTGTACTATGTCCTTCAAGGATGCATCTGCAGTCATAACATATGGGTAGAATACCATAGCCAATCTGGGGGAGGAGGTACTAAGAAAAGGATGGTGTAGTTAATATCCCCTGCAAGACTGCAGTAGCAAAACCTGCTCTGGAGTATAAAGGTAGATTGTAATGTTTGGCAAATGTATGCACTGAGCTCCAAGTAGCAGCTTCTAAAATGTTCTTGGTAGCCACCCCTCGTAGGAAGGCTATAGTAGTGGCCGTGGCCCTTGTGGAATGAGGCCTGATGTTTTCAGGAACTGTCTTTCCATGAAAGGAGTAACAAAATCGAATGCAATTTCCTATCCATTTTGAAATTGTCTGTTTGGAAATTGCTTTTCCTTGCACCCCAGTAGCATATGCTACAAATACTTGGTCAGTCTTTCTGCTAGTTTTAGTTCTGTCCAAGTAGTAGCGTAGTTGTCTGTGTATATCCAGGGTGTGCAGAAGTTTTTCCCCTCTATTCTGTGGATTTGGGAAGAACGTAGGCAAGTGAATAGCTTGGTTCAAGGATACCCTAGATACCACCTTTGGCATAAAAGTAGGATTGGTTCTTAGTGAAACTCTGTCCTGATGGAAGATAAGAAATGGCTGTATTGCCATTAATGCTTGTAACTCAGATACTCTTCTTGCTGAAGTTATTGCCAGAAGGAATGCAGTTTTCCAAGACAGAAACTGTAGATCCGCTGATGCTGCTGGTTCAAAAGGAGGAAGTGTTAGTTTCTCCAACACAAAGTTGAGATCCCAAGCAGGTAGAGGGGGTTTTCTTGGAGGTTTAATATTTTTGATCCCTCTCAGAAATTGCCTGAGGAGAGGGTGTGAGAAGATAGGTGGATCCACATTGTATTCTGCTGAAATTGCTGAGGCATGAATCTTAATGGAAGAATAGGACAGGCTGGAACAATTCTGCTAAGTATTCCAGAATATGTGTCATGCTTGCCACTGTCACATCTGAGCCTTTTGATGTGCTCCAAATGACAAATCTTTTCCATTTAGCTGAGTATGTCTTCCTTGTGGAAGGCCAGCAAGCTTCCAAGATGATGTCCTTCACTTTCTGTGATAAAACATTTTGTTTGGGATTTAAGGAATTTTCCAGGCAGTTAGCTGCAGTGTTTTCAAGTTGGGATGCATGATCTTGTAATTGTTCTGCGTCAGAAGAAGAGGCCATAGGGGGAGAGGCCATGGTTTTGCCTGTGACATGCTTCTCAATGGATACCAGTGTTGCCTTGGCCAGTCTGGAGCTATCAGAATCACTCTTGGCTGCTCCTCCCTGATCTTCAGTAGAACCTTGTACATTAATGGGAGAGGTGGGAAGGCATATACTTTTAGAGCTTTCCAGCTGAAAGAGAGAGAGTCCACCCTCCAAGCTTGTGGGTGGTATGTCCTTGAGCAGAATGTCTTCAGTTGATGGTTGAGAGGGGAGGCGAACAGATCTATCTCCGGCATTCCCCATGCCTTTGTAATGAGTTGGAAGATGTCTGGGTGCAGCATCCATTCGTTTGCATCCATGGTAGTTCTGCTTAAGCTGTCTGCCAGTGTATTCTCTTTTTCCTGTCATGAACTGGGATTGTAGTTGGATATTGAGGTTCAGGCATAGTTCCCATAGATTCATAGCCAGCTGGCAGAGAGGGTAGGAGTGTGTGCCTCCCTGCTTGTTTATGTACCACATGACCGTGGTGTTGTCTGTCCTTATTAACAGGTGGCCTTGATGGAGGAAGGGTTTGAAAGCCTCGATTGCATGCATCACTGCCAGAATTTCCTTTTGGTTTATGTGCATGCGTAGCTGACCTTGAGACCATAGGCCTTGGATACATTTGCCCTCCATGTGTGCTCCCCATCCTCGGTCTGAAGCGTCCGTGGTGATGGTTTGTTTTGTTTTTGGTTTGTTGAAAGGCAACCCTCTGTTGGACTGGCAGGCCTGAGCCCACCACAGAAATTCCTTTTGAAGGCAAGGAATGATTGGTATCAAAGTTTCTAAACTGTGACTGTGTTGAGACCATACACTCCTTAGGTACCATTGTAATTTTCTCATATGCAGCCTGGCCTGTGGTATCAGAGTTATGCAGGATGCCATGTAACCCAGGGCCTGCAGGATTTTCCTTGCAGTAAGCTGAGTTTGTCTTGTCAGAATCATGAAGTAATCTGGAAGTTGTTTTGTTTTTCTTCTGTGAGAAAGGCCATTTGGGTGGTTGTGTCCAGATCTGCACCCAAAAAGGTTATTCTTTGGGATGGCACAAGTCTTGACTTTTGGATGTTGACTGTGTATCCCAAGGCCTGTAGCAGGTGGATGGCATAGGCCAAGTCCTTTATCAAACTTCCCTTGTTGTCCGCTTGTATAAGGCAGTCGTCCAGATATGGGTAGATCTGAATCCCCTGAAGTCTGCAGTGTGCAATTACTGAAGCCAGGCATTTCGTGAATACTCTGGGCGCAGTAGATAAGCCAAAGGGCAATGCTGAGAATTGATAATGCTCTGATCCTGCAAGAAATCTGAGGTGTCTTCTGCAACTTGGTCAAATAGGGACGTGCAGGTATGCCTCCTTGAGATCTAGAGTCACCAGCCAAGACTCCTTGCCCAACATGGGAAGAAGTTGCTGTAGGGTCAGCATCTTGAATTTTGGCACAATGAGCTAAGTATTCAGTGCGGACAGGTCGAGAATAGGCCTCCATTGATTTTCTTTTCTTGGTACAAGGAATAGTCTGGAGTAAAATCCTTGGCCTTGTTCTGAAAGTGGTACCTTTTCTATAGCTTTCATTTGAAGCAAGTTGTTGATCTGCCTTAAAGCCTCTGCCCTCTGATTTGGTGGTAGGTTTGGCATTCCGTTTCTTTTTGGCAAAGTGTGGAAGTGGAACCTGTATCCTTTGTCTATTATTTGCAGTGTCCATGTATCCCTTGTAATATAATGCCAGTTTTTTGAGAATAAAGCCAGCTTTCTGCCCAAGGGTGCTTCCAGTTGATCCCTGGTAGGCGGAATCAGAGTAAAGTCATTCAGCCTGTCCTGGTGTAGTAGTTGTTGTTGCTGCTGTTCACTACTCCTCTGGTTGGCAGGCTGCCACTGACAGCCTCTGTAGGAGCCCTTCGATTGGCCTCTGCCTCTAGGGCATCTGTTCCTGCCTCTCTGGGCTATGTCCGAGTCTGGAAAGGACCAATTCTTAGTAGGCCAGTTTCTGCTGAATCTCGGTGGTTGTACTTGCAGGAAATCCTTAACTGTTTGCACAGATTTTGCCTTTTCTTCAAACTTTAAGACCTCCTGAGCAGAGGAGCCAAATAAATTTTGTTTCTCCATTGGAGCATCCAGTTTAGCTTTAACATGGTCTGGCAAAGATTGTTCCTTCAGCCAGGCATGCCTACGAATGACTGCCCCAGTCATAGCTGACCTAAATGAAGCCTCCAATGCATCATAGCCACATTTTAAGAAATGATTACTAACCTGCTGTGAGTTGTGTACCAAATCCTGAAGGGATTTACGGTCAAGGGGTTCAGGAGAAGAAAGTTTCTTATTCAGTTCATCTAACAAATACTCTTGGTACTGTATCATATGAAATTGACAATTTAATGCCCTGACAGAAAGAGTTGCAGAAGTATATACCTTCTTTCCCCATCTCTCTAAAGCTCTAGACTCTCTTTCAGAGGGTAGAGGATTTTTGGCAGAGGCGGCTGCAACCCCTTTAGGGCCCTGAGAAATAGTTTCTGGGTCTGCAGAATGGGCTTTATACAGATGGAAAAGAGAATCCGGGACCCTGTAGTATCTATCAGGCATGGCAGGGGCCGGAGGGAGAGTATCAGGGGCTGTACTGACATCATTGTACACATCATCAATTACATTCAAAACAGGAGGTATAGCTAAGGGCCTATGCTGAGGCAAATGTAAAAAGGTCCTTAATCTTTTTCTAGAATCAGGGAATTCCTGACCTTGCCATTGAAAATGCTCTCTCATGGAGTGTAGAGTCTCACCAAAGGAAAACTCTTCAGGAGGGGAGGCCGAAGGGATAGATTCTTCAGCATCAGAATCCTCATATGGCGAATAAGCCTCCTCCTGGTGGTCTGACAACTCAGATCCATCCGTGGACTCATCTGAAGAGTGTGGGTCAGAGGGGTCAGTCCTGGGCCTTTTGTCTGGTGGAGGGTGAGAGGCCCTGTCTGGGTGAGGTTGTGAACCCCTAATTAAAGAAATAAGGTCCTCTGAAAGGCTGAGGATCTGAGAACTAGAGGAAGGCCTCTGGGAGGTAGTCTTGGGAGGCAAAGCTTTAGAAAGTTTAGCAGCTTTAGCCCTAGAAAAGGCCTTAATGGACATGGAAGCAGGGGGCCTAGCTGCCCCACGTGCAGGAGTAGAAATGTCCAAAGGTATGGTGTCGGACATTTCCTGGACACTGGTTTCCGTAGGTAGCTCGGTAGCTGACTCAGCCGGGGCCTCCCGGGCCGCGGTGGTTGGTCGAATGGATTCGGAAGAAGGAATCTCCAAGGACTCAGTTTCGGCCGAAACCGAGACACTCGCGGTAGGCCTTACCGTGGTTTCAGCCGAAACCGTGGGCCGCGAGTGTCGGTCCTTGTCCTTCCGTTTTTTCACCAAATGCGAAGTCGGAGTCTCCGACGGCATTTTATATGCAAAATTGGCCCCAAAAAATTCCTCTGCAAACTCCGACCGACGTCTAAGAGTTCGTCGGTTGAAGGAAGCACAGGCTGAACAGGCCGATACGTCGTGGTCTGGGCCTAAGCAAGGAAGGCAGTAGGAATGGAAATCCTTATGAGGTATTTGTTTCCCACAAGTTAAACAATTATTTACTTTGTCTGACATCAGCTGAGGCAAGAAAGAGTCCCCAACGGGGTACTTAGCTTTTTCGAAGTCTTCGGTAGCTGAATTCACTGGATCTGACCGACCGGCACTTGCGAACAGCTTCTGCTTCGGGCACCGCGCGGCAAGAAAGACTGAGGAAAATGGCGTCGGCTGATGCTTTTATACCCCAGATGCTCTGACGTCGGGGAAAGTGCGACATCAGCCGAGGCCAGACCCAGACTTTGGAATCCGGCCGACCGAAGGGCTGCCTGAGGCAGGACAACCCATATGTTATGACTGCAGATGCATCCTTGAAGGGCATCCACATCTATCCATTTCTTCAAAAGTAAAAACTGATCACATGTGCAGAATATTAGTTGAATTTGGACCGTCACCTCCAGACAGATGGGTGACAACAATGTAATCACGCTTTATAGCCAACTGGACTGAATCAAGTGCATCAAGAAGACATATGTGCAAAATGAAGAGCTATGTATGGGACGAATTTTTTTCTGGGACAGGTCCCATTTTTTTTTTAATTCAGTAAAAGAGGACTACTGGGGAAGGGACACTGGTATTTCTGGGTCAGGTAAGTTGGGTAGGTGAAGAAGAAATACAAACAAACAAGACTAACAAGACAAGAGACAGGGATGGTGAGGGACGAAGAGGGACACAAAAGGTTGGGGGACACCATCATTAGGGTGAGGGATGGGACAACACAGGCTTAGGCCCGTCAAGCTTGGAGACAGTGAGAATCGAGTCCTCACCCACTGGACTGTCATCACTGTTCTCTTACTTTGCTGATAGCAAGAGAACTTGATGTCTTCTCCTTCCACGGACCATGAGGGAGAGCAGCCTCTCCATCCAGCGTAGGTGTACACCAATAGTGCGCTATACGACCCTATGCACCAACCCTAGCATCTTCCAGTGGCAATGCTCCTGGAAGGTACCACTGCACCTGCTTCTGGGGCAGTATAACCTGAGAGCACAGGTAGTGCAGGGGCAGCAGAGGCAGTGCTGCTAGGTTGGCTCCCATACCTGATGGCCATCAGTGCTGGAGCCGGTGGAGCAGGGGCAGGCTGACCCACAGGGACTGGCCTACCTCGCTGTGTAGCATTTAGTGGTGTGGTACACATGGATGACATGGAGACAGTTTGTCGACAAATAATAGAAAATAAAAAAAGAGAGATAAGGGTTTGGGTGATAGAAAAAAAAGAGAAAAAATTAGTACACGTTACGCACAATACACTAACACAATTACACAACTCTTTTATCTGAAGTATTACATTTAAGTATACATCCTAACAGATGCACTCTATACCACAGACTGCTGAAAATAATCCTTGAAATGCGCATACATTGCACTTGTGGAAACTATGTGTGTTCCAATTATGCAGCTTACAGTTTACAGCAGGGCATTTGTACCACTGGTATAGAGTTTTTAATTTAATGTAAATACTATTAAAGAAATAACAGTACTGTACAGTTGGAGCGAGGGAGGGGACAACACAGGCTTAGACCCATCAAGCTTGGTGACAGTGAGAATCGAATCCTCACCCACTGGAGTGTCATCACTGTCCCCTTACTTTGCTGATGGTTACAGAACTTGACATCTTCTCCTTGTACGGACTGCTGTCCCACTCATTAGCTAAACAGTGGAAGCCTCTCCCTACACACCTAAGCAACCTACCTAACCATACAAATTTCAAATCTCAACTACTCTCTCATCTTTCTTCCAAATGGGAATGCCCTTGCCACGTTCCAACTTAAACCCCTACCCCCTCATTACACCTTGCACTAACTCATCCAACTACCTCTACTATTACTTCATCCCACCCAAAACAAGCCCTCCCCTACTAAAAACTATTTTTTTCTCTAATATCTATTGTACTATACTCTCCAATCTCAAATATACTATTACCCTGTCCATGCATAACATTTTCCTTACCTACTAATGGCTAGTAGCTATATATTTTGAAATTTTCAACCTACAATTGAGTTTATAACAAAAATATTCACTTTATGTAAATGTTTAAATTTCTGTATTGAATTATGTCTTTTCATTTTTGTAACATTGTGACAAGCCAATTGCAAATATTATGGAGCTTATCTGTAAATGTTTAATTAGCTGTATGAACTATGTCCTTTTGCAACATGTGAAATGCAACTTGCGATTATTGTGGAGATTTTCTCCCCGGGCCTCCACTGAAAACGGGCTCTTCTTGGCCCAGTGGACTTCCCCGGTCATTAAACTTAAATAAAATAAATAAATAAAATAAATAAATTGTGATGTGGTATTTAAACCCACAACCTCTGACTACAGTCTAATATTTGACTCCTACAACTGGTTTGTGCTATAAACTAATACATGCATACTTGCTTTTATAGTCAGGATATGCATGCTCAATTTGATACAACTGTATAAAAGACCCAACAAACTATCTTTAACTTTTAAAGCTACAACAATACTTCTCTTCTGTTGCATACATACCACTTGCTTCCCTCAGTCTCTCCATTTGAGCAACATGAGCCTGCCTATTGAACTCATGTTCTGTGGCAGCTGGGGAAAGAATAGAAGAGCATTATGCATACCAGTCTTGCCTATAATTTAGCTTTTTAAGTCTTACAAGTACCATTTTATTGTCATACTGATACGGCTGTGGGATGTCCGCAGTCTCAAACTCATTCAACAAACAACTGAGGGTATCCCTTTTTTGCCTGTGTAGTTCATTAAAATGATGCCTAGCTCTCCAGTGCATGGGATGCCAGTGGCACTGGATACAGCCTGGGCCACATTATTCCATACCTCAGAATTGTACTGGAAGCCAGAATAGTCCCCCTGCAGAAGCCTTTCGCTGTGGCACTTTACCAGGAGTCCAATAAATACCATGGCCTCCTGCACACTCCACCTTTGTGCCCTAAACTTTTTTTAAACACCTTTATTAAATTATCACTTGTGACATAAGCAAATGTACATTTATATAAAAGTAAACAAACCGTATTAACAAATTTATGTTTACAAACATTATTTCACATATATTGCTATATATCATATAACCTAAGCAACAGTACGTAAACTATTCAATTCCTGCCTTTTTTAAACAAGAAACATCTTTATTAAGCCATCACTTACAACACAGGCAATCATACATTTATATACATGAAAACAAACCACACAAACACAATCCTAGTTGCAAGCATTTTACATCACAAACCATTCTGAGACACTCTCAGTTGCAAACATTATACATCACTTATAATCTAACCAGTCATTTTCAAACATTATATAGCTCATTTAAGTCATGGCTTCTTTTAAACCTCATTCTTGTTCCCACAATTCCCATTTTTTCCTAAGTAGTTTGCTCCTACCCTTTTCTAAAGAACTCAATTCCAGTTGTTTTATCTCTCTGCTACTATATTCACTACTTTTACTACAGTTGTTTTAGATTTTGATTTCCATATTCTAGTAAATGCTTTTTTGGCAGCCACCATAAGACTCAGCAAGGCTTTACTATGTCTAGGCAATTGCAATTCTGTATCATAGCTCAGAAAAATCATCTCTCTAGTCACCCCAATTTGCCCACCCAGCATCACCGAAAGTGCATCCTGCAGGGAATCATTAAAGTCTGCCAACTCACCACACCTCCCAGAAAATATGTTCCCAATTACCTCTTTCTTCCTAGTCACACCTCCAACATTTGCGGTCTACCCGAGGAAAAATTCTCTGGAGTTTACTTTGGGTATAAAAATATCTATGTACACATTTCCAAGCAAAAATCCTAAATCTTCTAGATTTTGTTGCATATTTGGGAGACATACATATATGCTGCCATTGTTTCTTTGGGAATTGTTATCCAGTCTTTATTCCCAACCCTTTCTAATCTCCTCTGATTGATTCTTACAGTTATTATGCAATATTTTAAATGCTCTACTAATTATTCCTTTTTTAATGGCAGCTTCTGTTCTAGATTCTACTAAAAACTCTACCAGTGCTGGTCTTTCATTAAGGACCTCTATTTCTTTCTCTTTGCCTATACTCTGATATCAATCCTTGATAGGGAAGGTAAATCTCTAACCTGCAGTCCAAATAAATTCTTGGCATCTTCCCACTCTTATCATATTTTCTTCTCTACTTATTTGCTCCCAAAACCTTGGTTCCTCTGCCAGTTTTCTCCAATAAATTCCAACCCCCTCTTGCCTATTTTTCTATATCCCTAGCTGCAGTCATCCTTATCGGCAGAATCTCCTTTCTCCATTCCCCTGTTGGCTTAGTTCACAGAATACTTTCTGCTACTTTTTAGATACAATATTCTGTATGACTATTGTTATTCCCCTTAAAGGCCTGCATCCAAAATGCTAGTCTCTCCTTGCTGCCCTGTTTCATCATCATCCCTTTCCACTTTGAATTGCGCATAGGAGCCTTAACTGTGTAGCTCTGAAATACCCCTTCAAATCAGGTAATCCCAATCTGCCCTGTTCAACTGGAAGAATCAGCTTATCCCACTTGACTCTAGCTGTCCTCCCCTCCCAGATAAAGTCATTCAGCTATTTATTAACTGCTATCCATAACTTCTCATCTGATTGATAAAAAATATGCCTGACCTGTATATAAGACTAAGGGGACTAAAAACATTTTAACTGCTTGTATCTTACTATCCATATCCTTGTAACATATCTTCCATTTTTTCAGTTTTTGTATCGTCTTTTGTTTAGTCTCTTCCCACATATTCTTAGCTACCACTTAAGAAGAATTTTTAATCCATACTCCCAAATATGTCATTCTATCATGTCCCCATAAATAAGGATATTGCTGAATCAATTCACATGTGGGTACATAACTTACCGCTACTGCCTTTGTTTTAGCTTCATTAATGTCGTATCCCCAAAAGATTTGAAACTGTCTCAAAATGTTCCACAACACTGTAATATCTTTTTCTGGTTTTGTCAGGTATAAAATATCATCTGCAGAAACAGCCAGTTTTTCTTGACTACCATACCAATTATAACCTTAAATTTCTGAGTCCCTTGTTTTCTTTGCCAATGGTTCTAAATATAATGCAAACAACAAAGGGGAAAGAGGACACCCCTGCCTGTTTCATTTGTGCAAGCAGAAATTACCAGAGAGGACCCTACCCAGTTTAATTTTTGCCTCTGATTCCTCGTATATCCTCCTAATCAACCTTATGGTTTTTTTTCAGGAAATGTAAATGATTCCATTGCCCTGATCATGAAGTCCCAGCTTACTCTGTCAAATGTTTTCTCTGTATCAAGACCTACCAACAAAAATGGTATTTTCTTACATTCTGCTTCCCTTTGGATCATCAGTGTTCTTTTAATGTTGTCAAATGTTTGCCTCCTCTCCACAAAACCACAATGATACATATCTTATCAATTTTGGCATTACATTTGTCATTCTTTTAGCCATTATAAGACATGCACACTTCATAATCATGTATTAGTATTGAAATGGGCCTGTATGAAGCTGGATCTGATGGATCATTACCCTCTTTAGGTATTACAGCTACCACTGCTTTCTTTCAGGATGTTGGTACTTTTCCTCTTAAAATACTGTCAAACAAAATCTTCCAGATCTTTATTAGTTTTTTTCCACAACTAGCTTACAAACTTCCACAGGAGTACCATCTGTCCCTGAGAACTTTCCTGTAAATTGGTTATGCATCACATTTTTTATCTCATCTCCTTCTATTATAACTGTTTAACTGAGCCTCATCTACCTCTAACCTTGGCATATTTAATTCTTCCATAAACATTTCCATTTGTATATTTTCTTGATTTCCATACTTCTCTGCTTTATACAGACTTTCATAAAATTTCTGACATACTTCTAATACCTCTACAGGATCTCTTGTTTGTTACCTTCCTTGTTATAGGGCTTCCTAAGCTTGGCAACAGCCCTTTCTACTTCTTGTTGCCTGAGTCGTTGTGTTAAAAGTTTTCGTACTCTAGTGTTATTATCAAAAATAGTTGCTTAACAACAATCTTTCTAAACTCATGTATATTATTGAGGTAATCCCTTATTTTCTGCTTAGCATTCTGCAGTCGATCCTCTTCTTGTTCTGTGAGATTCCCCCTATTCTACAAAACTTTAACATTTGTCAGTCCCTCTAAATAATTCTGGTTACTTCCTAACCATAGCTCCCTTCCTTTTATTTCCACCCTATTTTTAAATTTCACATTAATTTTATCTCACTCCCTAGCTATATTTTCAGAAGTAATTTCTATCCTCTCCAATAACTCCTGAATAATATCCACTACCCATTCCTTAAACTCCTCTCTTTTCAACAGATATGTGGGAAAGTGCCAGCATCTGACTTATTTCATTATCCTGTGTTTTATTTTAATTAGTATTGGCACATGATCTGAGACAGTTACTGGGTGCGTATCAAGACCTTCGATTAAATATACATGTTCCTGTGAAATATAAATTCTGTCTAGCCTATCCCATTTTTTTATCTTATGGAATAATAATGTAAATTCACTCCAAACTCCAGTTACTGAATTCACTTATTCCATGCCAAATATTTTTCATAAATGTCTTCAAAAATCTACCCTTCTTTGTTATACTTTCCCTTCTGGACCCTGAGACGCATCTTCACCACTGCAAATCAAACTCCAGTCCACAAATATAACATTCCTTGCTGAAAACTGATTAGTTCTCCCAGAATTGTCTTAAGCTCCATTACAACAGTTTATGTGAAATACAAATACATGGTAGTGTAATCCTCCTCCCTTGCCATTAGCCCCTTAGCAGTACAAATCTGTTGCTATTATCATTTTTATCCTCTTCTATCACTATTGGAGCTACTCTTGCAATTAAAGTACTACTTTTCTCCTTCTTTGACTCAGATATTCCACTGAATAATCACCCTGAAAACCTTTCTTTATCAAATTCACATGCACAGTTCTTTCCAAGTGTATATTCTGTAACATAGCTATTTGTACTCTACATTCTATTTTTGTGTTTATCTGTGAGGCTACTGACTTTTAAAGACATTACAGAAGGCATCATCGTATTAAAAAGTTATTATTTCTACTTTTTATGTATAAAAATGTATAGTTCCAGCTTTTGTGTTACATACATACATACATGTTTCTTGTCATATCCACTTAAGTCTACATCACATCTTACAAAACCTTTTCTTTTATTGAAAGCCCTCAAAAAAAATAAAAACAAAAACCTCCACTACCCTCTAAAATCTACTAATTTAATACTAACATACAAAATGATATACATCTTCACCCTCCTAACAGGAACAAATGTCTTAACTTGACAGCCACACTCATTGACATGAGTTAACCTACAAGAAAGGTTATCTGTGCTAAGACGCATGGTGCAGCCTGTGCTTCTACTAAGTACTAACTAGGCCCTGAATGCTTTCAGAGAACATCATCTCCTAGCCAGTTTCCCTTTTCTTTTTTTTTCCTCCAGCCAGTCACTCTCTACCAGACTGAAACCAATTTCTCTTTATCAGATTGTCTCCATGGAGACATGAGAACCAGACA
Source organism: Protopterus annectens (assembly GCF_019279795.1). Taxonomy (NCBI): domain Eukaryota; kingdom Metazoa; phylum Chordata; order Ceratodontiformes; family Protopteridae; genus Protopterus; species Protopterus annectens. Next base: position 1,341,335,902 of record NC_056726.1, on the reverse strand, counting down.
GCCAATTTTTCATTATCAGACTCTCTCCATGGAGACATGGAACCAGACAGTCAATTTCTCTTTATCAGATCATTTCCATGGAGGAATGGGGGCCAGATACAGAATTGCTACTAAGCATAAATTAATTTGCTAGAAAAAAGTCTCACAATATTCAAAATTATTTTTCTTTGTACTTGCTTTCTCTTAAAAGCTTGTTACTAAATCAACCTAAGGTCCTTAATCTAGTCATTCCCCCATGCAACAATGAGAAAAAATGCATTATTTTTTTTCTTCTGTCATGCTCTTTTAACCAGGCTTTTTTTTTTTTTTTTACAATGAAGTGTCTACACTTTTTACAACTGAACAAGAAGAAAGAAAGAAAGAAGGAAGAAAGAAAGGGAAAAAAAGAACAGCAGCACCTCTTTACAATCCCTATTACACTCAGAAAAACTGAGAAAACTCTACTTTATAACATACTAAGAAAAACATATACCACAAAAATAGTAGTATTCATAGGATCAAAGTTACTAGGCTAATGGCCCTATGGCCCTTACAAGCCTAGCTAAGTTCTACCCTTATTTCCACACTCAGCAGTTATTGCTGCTGTCCAACAGGGACACAGGTGGAACCCCTTGGGTGAATTTATAGTTACCAATCAAATCGTCCGGATTGCATTTGAAGATGGTCAATGAGGTGCTCTGTTTGACATGAAGTAGAAGTCTGTTCCAAAGGTGTGATAACGTCTGTGAGACAAATCTGTCCCTTCAGCAGGTTCTGTTAATGCCACATATGAGGTTAAGGTCTTTAGAGCGAGTAAAAAAACAAAAAAGCGAGGTTGTAGAAGAGCAGTCACAAGGAAATTTGTTGACTTAAACACAAGTTTATTAGCGCTTTCGGAGGGAACAATGTCTCTCCTTCCTCAGACAAAATTCAAGCAAGTTAAGTCAAGTATTTATAACAATCAAACAAATAGCCAATTAAGTAATTAACCACAACGGCTCAGCACGCGTTAGTAAGACACCCAACATAAACCTCTAGCACATAAAAACCTTCTGTAAGAAACCTCTGCAGGAAACAAACACATAATGCAATAAAAATTGCAAAATACCAACATTATTTTAAAAATAGAAAGCGCTATATAGCGCAATTCTTGAAAAACCTCTGCATTTTAAATCAAAAATATGATTCTAGTTACCTGTATAATATTATAACAACAAAAAATACAACACAAAAGATTAAAATACTAATACTGTTAAAACTGTTGAAAGCAGACTGAACCCATACTTAAAAACCCAAATCACCTTTTCATAGTGAGGTGTTTGAGAATGCAACTAATGGACACATACTCATTAAGTCCAGGGTACGTATAAGCGGCAGTTCTTATCTGCCAAAATACCTCTTCCATCTCCAACTGGACTTGCCAAGGACCACCTCTTACATCAATTACAATATGTTTAAAGTAGCAAATTTAAAACTATGGTCTGTAAATTCTATGATGTGCCTAGCCAGAGCATTGGTGGTATCTTTCTTACTGATGGCATATTAATGCTCGTAAATGTGCTGCTTTAATTTCCTTTCGGTTTTACCTACATAGAAAGCAGCGCATTTCTCGCAGCAGGCAGAATATACCACACTTCTAGTATCACAGTTGTGCTTACCTCTAATGTTGTATGTTTTATCTCTAATTCTAACCTCGGGCTCTGTGCTGACATACTTGCATTGTCTACATGACCCACACTTAGTCATACCAGTGTTTTTAACATGCCTGGCAGGGTGCTTAGTTTCAAGAATAGATTTTAAAATTTGTCCCCGCCTATAGATAATTTTAGGACTTGCTCCAAGCAAATTAAAGAAAGCACTATCCTCAATAATGAGGGCCCAGTTTTTACTAAGTAACCCTCTTATTAACAAATGATCTAAGCTGTAAGTGCACAAAAAACTAGTCCTAAAAGCATGATCATTACCTTTACTGTGAGAGTCACTCACATTAATCAATTCTACTACACTCTGACCATTAAGATATGACAAAATGGGTTTAAAGTAACCTGTTTGATGTTTATACACAACTTCAGATGTGATATCAACCACCATGGATTGCAGGTACCCTCTATTAGTAAACATGGACCCCAAGTGTTTGCATTCTTCTATAAAATCCTTAGCATTCAGAAATCATCCTCGCTGCCCTAACCATCTGTCCTTTCACGACAGCTCTTTTCTGATGGTGAGGGTGACAGCTAGTGAAGTGCAGAAATGCATTGGAATAACACTTTTATACCTGTGATTGACAATATCCTTGGATAGGAGGATATCTAGAAAGTTGATATCATTCAACTGTAGATTTTACGTAAACTCAAAAAATTCAGTCATAAGGGAAATATTCAAAATAAATGTCGGTACTAATGCTGATGGTCCCTTCCAAATTAAAAACATGTCATCCTGGTACCTAGTGTACCAGGCGACATTATTGCGGAATAGGGTGTTGTTAAATAGCAATGTTCTTTCCCAATGAGCCATTATACAACTGGCGAAACTCCATCCGCAGGGTGAACCCATTGCCACCCCTGATTTCTGTAAATAAATTTTACCATCAAAAACCATGTAATTGTAAGTCAATACTATCTCTAGAAGGGTCTCAACCAAGTATGTGGTAGTATTATTAATCTTTCTGAATGTTAGAAACTCTCATCCATTCTAACCCAAATTTTTGGGGTATAACAGTATATAAATCCTTAACATCTATTGAAAGGAAGAGAAAATCTTGACTAAAAGGAATGTTGTTAATATTTCGAAGGAGGCTCCACGAATCCTTGACCCCCTGTCTTCATGGACTATAACATTTATGTAGAAAAAATGCTTAGTCTACTTAATACTAAGTCTTACACTCTTGCTAGTATTAGTGAGATAAATTCAGCCTACTGCAAAATAAGGTCTATTCTTGAAGATCTTTTTTTGGAAGGGGTTACCGACATTGATCTGTATCGCTATTTGAACAGGATTGCCCCCAAGTTACCAGTACTGTTTGGCACACCTAAGATCAACAAGTCGGTTAATAACCCCCCTTTTAGACCCATTGTTGATGAGCGGGGGGGAGGGGTCAATTACTTATGCATGTGCCAAATATGTAGACAGCATACTTAGGCCTTTGGTGGAACAGGAGTCACAAATTTGCTAGGATTCGTGGAGCTTCCTTCGAGATATTAACAACATTCCTTTTAATCAAGATTTTCTCTTCCTTTCAATAGATGTTAAGGATTTATATACTGTTATACCCCAAAAATTGGGGTTAGAATGGATAAGAGAGTTTCTAACATCCAGAAAGATTAATAATAATACCACATACTTGGTTGAGGCCCTTCTAGAGATAGTACTGACTTACAATTACATGGTTTTTGATGGTAAAATTTATTTACAGAAATCAGGGGTGGCAATGGGTTCACCCTGTGGAGGGAGTTTCGTCAATTGTATCATGGCTCACTGGGAAAGAACATTGCTATTTAACAACACCCTATTCCGCAATAATGTCGCCTGGTACACTAGGTACCAGGATGACATGTTTTTAATTCGGAAGGGACCATCAGCATTAGTACTGACATTTATTTAGAATATTTCTCTTATGACTGAATTTCTTGAGTTTACGTATAATCTACAGGAGAATGATATCAACTTTCTAGATATCCTCCTATCCAAGGATATTGTCAATCACAGGTATAAAAGTGTTATTTATAGGAAGCCCACGTATTCCAATGCATTTCTGCACTTCACTAGCTGTCACCCTCACCATCAGAAAAGAACTGTCATGAAAGAACAGATGGTTAGGGCAGCGAGGATGATTTCTGATAAAGATTTTATAGAAGAATGCGAACACTTGGGGTCCATGTTTACTAATAGAGGGTACCCGCAATCTATGGTGGTTGATATCACATCTGAAGTTGTGTATAAACGTCAAAAAGGTTACTTTAAACCAATTTTGTCATATCTTAATGGTCAGAGTGTAGTAGAATTGATTAATGCGAGTGACTCTCACAGTACAGGTAATGATCATGCTTTTAGGACTAGTTTTTTGTATACTTACAGTTTAGATCATTTGTTAATAAGAGGGTTACTTAGTAAAAACTGGGCCCTCATTATTGAGGATATTGCCTTGTTTAATTTGCTTGGAGCAAGTCCTAAAATTATCTATAGGCGGGGACAAAATTTAAAATCTATTCTTGAAACTAAGCACCCTGCCAAGCATGTTAAAAACACTGGTTTGACTAAGTGTGGGTCATGTAGACAAATATTAGTATGTCAGCACAGAGCCCAGGGTTAGAATTAGAGATAAAACATAAAACATTAGAGGTAAGCACAATTGTGATACTAGAAGTGTGGTATATTCTGCCTGCTGCGAGAAATGCGCTGCTTTCTATATAGGTAAAACCGAAAGGAAATTAAAGCAACGCATTTACGAGTATTATTATGCCATCAGTAAGAAAGATACCACCAATGCTCTGGCTAGGCACATCATAGAATTTACAGACCATAGTTTTAAATTTGCTATTCTTAAACATATTGTAATTGACGTAAGAGGTGGTCCTTGGCAAGTCCAGTTGGAGATGGAAGAGGTATTTTGGCAGATAAGAACTGCTGCTTACATGTACCCTGGACTTAATGAGTATGTGTCCATTAGTTGCATTCTAAAACACCTCACTATGAGAAGGTGATTTGGGTTTTTAAGTATCGGTTCAGTCTGCTTTCAACAGTTTTAACAGTATTAGTATTTTAATCTTTTGTATTGTATTTTTTGTTGTTATAATATTATACAGGTAACCAGAATTGTATTTTTGATTTAAAATGCAGAGGTTTTTCAAGAATTGCGCTATATAGCGCTTTCTATTTTTAAAATAATGTTGGTATTTTGCTATTTTTATTGCATTATGTGTTTGTTTCCTGCAGAGGTTTCTTACAGAAGGTTTTTATGTGCTAGAGGTTTATGTTGGGTGTCTTACTAACGCGTGCTGAGCATTGTGGTTAATTAGTTAATTGGCTGTTTGATTGTTATAAATACTTGACTTAACTTGCTTGAATTTTGTCTGAGGAAGGAGGGACATTGTTCCCTCCGAAAGCGCTAATAAACTTGTGTTTAAGTCAACAAATTTCCTTGTGACTGCTTTTCTACAACCTCGCTTTTTTGTTTTTATACAGTTTGTTAGTTTTTTGAGTTTGAATTTCAACCCATGTACCATTTCACTTGCTGATATGCAGCCTTTCTAATAAAGAAGGGTCAGAGATTTCCTTATATGCAAGGCAGAGGTCACGTCTGAGTAGTCTGTATGAAACAGAAAAAAAGTGACGGTGATTTCAGATGATCCACATAGGACAGATGCTGAAGATCTTAAAATTTCCTTGTGAGGCACCTTTGTGGTCTCTCCATTTGCTGCAGATGCTTGGAAAGGTACACACCAAAAGAGGAGTTGTACATGATTACTGGCCTGATGAGGGAAGAGCACAGGGAACTTCCTTTTTTTCTGGAGGCAATGCCCTTACTTATGAGATGAGCAATATAGAATGCTCTTCTTACCACTGTGGAGACATGGTGATCAAAGATAAGGTTGCTGTCAACCTGTGTGCCCAGGTCTCTCACCACTGTGTGAGTACTTAGGGTGTTGCTATTGATGTGGTAGTTAGCAGGAACACTGCTCTTACCAAAAGGGATGATAATACATTTTTTCATTGAGTTTAAGGTCATAACTTTGGCACCAAGACCCTCTTGTAGGATGTTGACATCATCTGGAGATTATGTGACCGTTCCCAGTTTGCAATCAGCAAATTTTGTCAGCCACAGACCTGTAGTTTTTGTTTGTACTTCAAACAAATTCCAAACAGCAGAGGTCCCAGGACTGATCTCTGTGGAACACCACAGGTTACAGGTCTGCTGCTGGAGGTGGATTCCCCTATTTTGACTACATGTGTCCCATCAGTATGCCAGTTAGTGACACATCTAACAATATAAGGGTTGTTACCTAGCTGGGTGAGTTTGTCAATGATGCCTGAGTGAGGGATAGCGTCAAACGCCTTGACTAAGTCTAGGTAGGCTGTATGCACAGATTGCTCCTCATCCAAGGCCTTGATGACTGTCTCTAAGAAGTCCACCAGGTTTAACAGGCACAGTCCCCCTTTGATAAATCCAAACTGGGTATGTTCAACTGTTTGGAGATTACCTATATTTTTGTTGATAAGGCCCACAATAATTCGCTCCACACTGCCTTGCAGATAAGGCTAGCCAGGCTAATAGGTTTGTAGTTCGTGGGGTCAGTGGAAGCACCACCTTTGTGCAAGGGAATAATGGTGGCCATTTTCCATTCAGCTGGGATGAAGCCGGTGCTTAGACTATGAATGAAAAGAGTACCCAATGGTGTTGCTAATTCATATTGGAGCCCATGTAGGAAGCAGCCTGGGATGTTAAGTCACACAGATGCTGTGTTTTTGGCCTTCGAGAGGCCATTTACAACCTGCTCTTTAGAGATACAAGGTAGGGGACAAGTGGTAGGGATGTCATGGGGTACGTGTGGCAGGGATAGGGAGTAAAATTTCCACAGAACCTGTCAGCCAACAGGTTAGCTATGTCCACAGGCTCAGTGTATGTGGTATCATTACCTACCAGTTTGGCACAAATTTGGGCTCTTCCTTTTAAGTTACAGATTTAACTAAAGAATGCCTTATGGTTGTCCTTATTTGAGGAAGCTAATCTGGATTTGTAGTTTGCTTTGGGGGACTTCAGAAGTCATCTTACTTGTTTGTTTAAGCTGAGAAGGGAGAGGTTTCCCAGTTTAGGGTTCGCTCCCTCTTACTCTTAGACAGCATTTTCTTCCTCTTATTGTAAAGCCTGTTAATGGTAGTTGTCCACCAGGCAGGTTTGCTCTTCCTTGAAGAGCTTGTTTTGGTCCTATCAGGTATGGCTGAGTCAATGCAGTTATACAGGTGTTTGTATGAAGCACTGGTACAGAACTCTGCATAGTTGCCAGTTCCATTTGAGGGGGGAGCAGCAGTGAAGCTATTCATACCATGCCGTAATAGGTTATAAACTGCTTTGGAGAAATTTTTTAGTTTAGTTGCTGCTGGGAGGGGGGGTCAGATGTGATAGTTACTTCGAATAAGACTGATTTGTGGTCAGATGCCACCAGGGAAGACCTCACAGTGGGGGTGCTACAGTGGTCCCCTATGCTGGTAAGCACCAGATACAGGATGTTGGCACCCCATGGCTCTCTATGACTTTACAAATGTCTGCGTCTTCTAAGGTGAGGACTTTTCCAGTGAGTGCAGTTTCATGTTAAGACTCCTACCATTTAGCAGCATAACCTTGAAGTTGCTTTTAGATGGAGTTTTTACACTGGGAATTTTGTCCTTGAGACACTGCCTAAAAAGGCACTATAGGGGTGGCAAGAGCCTTAGCCAGTTGCTGAAATTCCAGGGGTGATAGATGAAGACCATCTCTGGCAAAGCATCGAGGTCTGTCGATCATGTCATCCCAGGCTGACAGATACTGGATCCTTTTAGAATAACACTAAAAACTAAGCCAATTATTGAAGTTAAGGATTTTCTGTTTGTATTGAGGTATCATCCTAGATGAAGGTAAAATGCTGCTTAAGGCTAGGGACATACCTGCCTGAGACACACAGTCCAACTCAATCATATCACTCTTCATACAGTCCACAGAGGTATGTCTCAAGTCATTCACACCAACATGGACTATGACGGAGTCATAACAGTACCCGTTGTTGAGAGACTTGAGCGCATGTGTGATATGGCGGATTCTGGCACCTGACAGACAGCTGACCGTAACCTTTTCCTTATCCAGCCTGGTGAGAGGAACATCTGTGTGTCTCACGATGGAATCACCTTTCACTAATATGGTTTTGTGTTTTGCCTTAAGGGATTGACAGGTGAGACAATGGTGTGTGAGCTTTGTGTATTGTGTTCTGCAGAGGAAGTATTATGTGTAGCGTGCTTGTGTTTTGGAGGTTTCTGGTGTTTAGGTATGTTTCTGGTGAGGACCTTTACATATGCAGGTATGTGTGATGTGAGTTTAGGTGGAATAAAAGGTGAGGTGTGCATGCTAATAACCTGCTCATTGTCATATGTACTGACTGATGTGTGAGAGAGCATGGATTAGGTTCTTAATATAGCTGCATCTCTCACATGTTGAGTTTGTGTGGACTAGGAGTAGAGAGTTGTCAGTGAACAGGAGGCAGTTGCTACCCTGCCTCAAGATGCCATGTTGACCAAGCTGGCTGGAGAAACTGTGGGGAAATGTCTATCCATAGTATTAGGTAAATTTACATGGTCAGGAAAAGAGGTCACACTTTGGAATGGCTAGTGGGTGATAGGTGTGTTGTTACCTCCGAGGCTAGGCTTAGTGTTCCACCTGACAGTAGAGCAGGGTTGCAAAAAAATCTCTGGAGAACCACAGGCAAAGTGCTAAGGGAAAATTTAACAAGCAAAACATTTGCGTCTATAACTACCAATGGTAACCACCTCTATGTGGCAGCGCACGATGGTGAGCTACACACAAACAAGCACAAATGCTGGGCTTAAAAACAGCAAGAAATAACCCTCAACTCAAACTAGCCAATAAGGATGTTCTCTATGATCTCTACTCCAATCACCCTCGATTAGATGGGACCCAGACAGCACTCTCATCCCACAAGGGTGCAGAAGGGCCTTTACCAACAAAGATGTTACTATTAAAAATGTTTTCTTTACTTACAGTCAGCTTTCTCCCCTCTCTTCCCCTCCCCAAAGCATTTTTCCAAACATTAATGACATGAAATAAGGCATACACGTTAGAGTCCCCCACAAGGTCAACAGATTCTGAAAAAGTCCAGTATTTCCAGATTTTCTTATTTTGTCATATTTCATAAACATAATTATTGCATTGTAATCCCACATTAAGTTACTGGTTTCATTACTGTTCATCTCCATCTCCCAAATCCTGACTCTGCTTCACTTCCAATGCACTCTTGATTCTTTTACTCAGCTCTTGTGGTCCCTTCCTTCTCTCAAACATTTTCTGTTGAAACAGTGGAAAACATTTCACAGGTACAGTCTCCCTGTTGTCTTTACTGCCAGAAGCACAAGAAGCAGAATCTCCTTCTGTTTCACAGCTCAATTTTTGTTGGACAAACTTCTGTATTTCTTCCTTACATGTACTTCATTAAAAAATAATTTTGCCCCTCCAGGGAAAAATACCTTGAAAACAGCTGGGTACAGCACTTTGAATCTCACACCTGTGTCAACATTCCCTGAATAGTGGAATGAATTTACTCCTCTTCTGCCTGGTGTACAATGCATAATCATTCTCCACAAACACTCTGCTGTCTCCCAATTTTAGTATTTCGTCCTTCTGCCACAGTTTTGTCAGAATCAAGTCCTTCTGCTGGTAGGATTGCATCTTTACTAAAGGTCTAGGTTGCTTTCTCATTGCCATGTTTGGAGCATAAACATGATGTACCCTCTCAACTAACAAACTCCTGCTGTGGAATACCAGTCCAACTGCTTATTTGTGCTTTCATACAATTAATGCAGTCTGTTCCTTCCAGCTTCTTTGGTATAGCTGAAAATCTCAGGGTCTCCCTAAGTGCTCTGCCCTGTAATTCTATTTTTTTTAAACATCTCTTCCTGAGCAGTCTCATATTCAACCAGCTTTTTCTTCATTTCAACCTCTGACTTTTGCAACTTTATCACCTCATCAGGGAAAAGCCGAAAGAAGAAGAGATCATCTCATGTGAATATCTTTTTAAAGCTTCTTCCATTTTTTCCAGTCTTTTGTTGTTGGTGTTGATATACTCCATCAGTGTTTTATTTATTTTAACCAGGTCTGTGAGCAGTTGTCTTACATCTTCCTGTAGGTTACTGGAAGTCATGTCTGGAGCTTCCACTGCTTTTTTTTGCTGAACAACTGCTGAACATTCCCCAGTCAGTGTTTCTTCCTCACTTTTTGTAGCTGATTTTTTTTCCATATTTCGTATTTCGTTTTAACTGGCATCCAGGCGTTATACTTACTACCCAGTTACTGAAATTTACCCATAAACACACAAGTCTACTGGCCTTCTCTGTTGAGCTTCTCGTTAGGCAGACCTTAATTTAAATGTGGGTTTTTTTCCCTAGGCAATTCTGGGCAGTGTTAATTGGGGTAGATTCTGGATACTTGAGTGGTTTCTGACGAAGGTAGCAAAGTGGTCACATAGTGAATTGGGGAGGGTTCCTTTGGAGGATATATTGTTAGGAGCGGATTTGAGTATCCAGTCAATAAGAGGCTGCCACACGTTCCAGGGATCAAAACCTTGTCATCACAATAAACAAAACATGCTGGAGGGAGAGGTTCCTGATCCAGAGACTCCCCATACTCTGGAACTGACTGCCCATACATGTCAAGCAGAGCACCTCGTTGGCTCTCTTCAAAAGGAACCTTGATGACTGGATGGGAGATAGGAAATTCACCCCGGGGATCACGTCAGTCGCCCTGCTAGACAGGGGTCCAGGGAGGTAAATATTGTGGGAAGAAATATCCAGGGAATTGTTATGGCTAGGCTTGTATAAGCTATATAAGCTATATAAGCTATATAAGCTTGTATAAGCTTGTATAGGCTAGGACCGATAACCTAGTACTAACCTATGAACCTATACTGGTATGATAATTTATGAGTTGTGTGAGGTCATACAGACAGATGATGCTAGTAGGGTTAAATGAGGAGATGGTGAGACAGTCAATGCTGGAATCACCTACTATTACGTAGTTTCTGCTGTGGGACAGTCGAACATGCCCAGCTGAAGAAGTCTTCTGCTGTTGTCATGCTGTTTCCTAAAGAAATATATATACCTATTATATAGACTAGTTTGTGCTGGTTTATAGCGAGTTGAGCGATTAGTATTTCAGCATTGCTGAAGCAGGGAGGGATAAGGGGTGGTAGGGAAAGTTGAAGATTATTTTTGAAAATTATGGCAACTCCACCGGCTCTTTTGTCTTTTCCATACAGTTTAATGATATTGTAGCCAGGCATGAGACTTCATCATCGTTTATGTGTTTTTTCAGTCATGTTTCTGTGATAACAACTATGTCAGGTAATGTATGAGATGGCTAAGCATGAAATTCTGTGATCTTACTATTTATTTATTGCATTTGTTAACCGAGAAAGTCTACTGGACCTGAAAAGAGCGCATTTTTAGTGGAGGCTTGTTAAGAAAAGCTCCACAAAATTACATACAAAGAAAATATAATCACATAAACAGAAAAAAAAGAACAATCATACAGTACAATTACAACACATAAAACTGGTAATGGAAGCAACAGTGAAGAAGCTAGTGAATGATATTTACAATGGTGCATAGTGTATTCCAGTACATATGAAAGTAATATCTCTGCAATATATCTCATTACAAATACTTCTACGATTCAGGTGGAAAATGCAAAATGTGGATGTTTTAGTTGACAGGATGGGTGGTTTGGCTATGGTAGGTGTTTTACGCGTTTTCTTTGGAAAGCCTGGTTGGGATGAACATCACCACCTAGCTGTATGTTTGGATAGCTGTGGTGATGTTGGGTAGCCATTTGATTTTTATTTTTCTGGTCTGCTTTGGTTGGGGTGAAATTTAAGTGAAGTAACTTGTACCTGGAGCAGCAATATGGGAGAAGAGGTTTGTACAGAACAAGTTATGTAGAAGTGGCTAGAGTCAGTGTGGGTCAGTGTTTTTGAGGAGGTTGCAAGGGTGAACCTATGGAAGATTTAGGGGTATTGCATTGAGATGGTGATGCTAAGAAGTTATGTCAGTTATGAGAGATAAAGGAAGTAGAAGTATTGGTGTGATTAACACACTAAAGTAGGAGAGTTTAGGGTATGGTGTATTGGTGGCAATTAGTAGAAGACTGTGGGGAGAAGCTTTTCTCCATTATAAAGGAAATAGATGGAGAGAATAGAAAAGAGAGGGAGAGGTTATATTATATGGGGTTGAATGACAGCGGAAGTGGGAAGGGTTATGATGCTGAGTTTTGTTGTTTGTTATTAAATGGATAAAGTGGGTATGTGCTGTAATTGGGAAGGGGCTTGTTTAGTTTAAATGCACATGATGTGGGGGTGGGTGTGAACTGGGGCTAGGGGTGCAGAGTGAGTCACAGAGGAGCAAGGGTGAATGGAGTTGGTATAGCCAATTTTGCAAGTATAGCTTGTTCCGGAGGCTATCTAAGTATTTTCCTCTTTTTGTAAAACAGTTCAGCAAGAAAGTATGAAGGCACCCAAGTCACCTTATAACTGATACAGTTAATGCTTTTTCTAGAGTATTTCTGGGTGGAATTGCATAGTGGGGACTTGTATGACCTGATAAGCATAAGTAAATCCCGGGAACTACCGCCCCATCAGTCTGATGAGCCTGATCTGCAAGGCCATGGAAAGTATTATCATGGAACTTATAAACAAAGACATTGGCAACCTTCAAACACTGGACCCCACACAGTTTGGGTTCATGAAGGGCCAATCTTGTCTCCTGAACCTGAGTGGTGTCTTTGAATCAGTCTCCAGAGCCGTGGACAAGGGTAAGGTGGTCCATACAGCCTAAATGGACCTCGCCAAGGCCTTCGACACCATCCCCCACTCTGGAATCATAGATAAACTTACTAAGCTGGGCATTAATCCCTACACCACTCGATGGGTTGCCAAATGGCTTACTGACAGAATCCACACTGTAAAAGTAGCAGACTCCAAATTCAGCTCCAGACAAGTGACAAGTGGAGTACCTCAGGGTTCAGTTCTGGGACCGGTCTTGTTTGGCATCAACTTCTCTGAAGTGCAGGCCAACACTAAAAGACTCTGGCTAACAAAGTTCGCAGATGACTGTAAACTGGGAGCCATTACTGAATTCCCAAATGATGTGGATATTCTACAAAAGGGCCTTACAGAAACAGATGCTTGGTGCCAGAGCCATGGGCTCAAGTTCAATGCCAAGAAATATATAGTTATCCTCTTTGGGGAAAAAACACGTACCCGTGAATTACCACATAGGTGGGAGTACACTAAACACCAAAAGTGTGATAAGAGACTTGGGGACACAGGTGGACAGTGGTCTCAGCTTCGATAACCACACTGCCACAACAGTCAGGAAATCCTTCTATGTGGCACACCTCATCACTAAGGGCTTTTCATCCAGAAAAAAGGAGGTTATTGTCCCACTGTACTCATCCCTCATTAGACCCATTATAGAATACAATGCCCTGTTTGGTATGTACCTCCCAAGACATCTACAATAACTGGAAAGACCGCAGAAATACCTCACTAAAAAAATCACAGGCCTAAAGTAGATGCCCTATGTTGTCCATCTAAAAAAACTCCACCTAAACTCTGTTGCATATCGTCTACTCAGAGGCGATCTCTGCTTAACATACAAAGCCATGTCAAACCCAGAGCTGTTGGACATGCTACACTTAAAGAAATCCCAGTCCCTCAGAGACACATGCTCCAGGGATCTAAAGCTTGTCATCACAATGAACAAAACATGCTGGAGGGATAGGTTCCTTACCCAGAGACTCCCCAGACTCTGGAATAGACTGCCCATACATGTCAAGCAGAGCACCTATTTGGCCCTCTTCAAAAGGAACCTTGATAATTGGATGGGAGATAGCAAATTCACCCCGGGGATCACGTCAGTCACCCTGCTAGACAGGGGTCCAGGGAAGTAAATAGTGTGGAAAGAAATAGCCAGGGAATTGTTATGGTTAGGCTTGTATAAGCCCTAGTGTCGATAGCCTAGTACCAACCTATGAACCTATAAAAGAAGTTCATATTGCTGATATTCAAGATCTCTCATATCAATTTCTTTTACAGGTGTACAGAATGGGACAGTAGTTTTTAGGTTTTCAGCTAGGGGTAGAAAGTAAAAAGGAGGGGTCATACACCAGGTTACAGCTAGGTACAGATGCCAAAGTCAGCCATGTTATAATAATTACAGTTAAGCCTTTGTGACAGTAAAAGTTAAGCTGATTTCAACTAAATCAATATAAATCTACAGTTAGACTTATTTAGAGTGTACAAATCATTTCCACTATGTCTCTAGGCCGCCTGGATTGTAGTCTTGAGTCAGTTTTGCTCCAGTAGCTGATTCATCAGTGAGGGGGAAAACTCAAACACAATATGGTGGAGAAGCGTGAGTGGCAGACTGACTTATTTAGAGAGTGGAACTCGCCATTTCCAGGATACCTCTAGGCTGCCTGGATTGTAGTCTTGGGTCAGTTTTGCTTCAGCATGTGATTCATCAGTGAGGGGGAACTAACATATGATATGTTGGAGAAGGGTGAGTGAGCGGCCTTTTTCTGGTGCGCTATGGACTGGAATTGGTAGCTGGGGCTGCTGCAACCTGGTTGTGCTAACAATGTAGAACAGACAGGGAAAATTCCAAACTCTTGGAAAAATGGCTTATATTTTCATAATCCTGAAACCAGGTAAAGATCCCCTCCCCTCTCCTCATCCTCATATTATCTGATTTCAGTTCTCAGTTCAGTTTCTAAGTTTATGCTGATCTTGGCCCATCGACTAGCAGAGCTGTCTCACATTATATATGCTGACCAGATCGGATTCATTTGGTTTAACAAACTTGATAACATAACCAAAACAACTTGGCTGGTGGAACATGCAAGAAGGAATAATAAACAATTAGCAATCCTGAGTTTCAGAAAGGAAAAGGCATATGACCATGTTCAATGGCCCTATTTATTTTATGTCCTAAAATAATTTGGATTCCCAGATAATTTTCTGAAACTTCTCACCAAAATATAACAAGTAACCAAAGCCTAGGTTAAAATAAGAAGGTAACTCTCAGAGAATATCTGATAAAAAGGAGCACTCATCAGGGATGCCTTTTATCCTCTATATCATATTTGCTTTCTATTTAAAGCTTTTAGCATTGGAACTTTGACCATGTGGATATTGTTGCAACCAACGCTATTTTATTACATTACTATATGCAGATAACATCTTGATTTACTCAGGAGACCCAGACCAGTATTTATCTCAGGTTTTTAACATTTTGCTCTCTTTTGGAAATTTCTCTGGTTATAAAATGAACTGTGATAAGACAGTGGCTCTTACAGTGAACTATATTCCATCTACTTCTCTTACAGAAAAGTATGCATCCTTATGGTTGCACACAAAAGATGGTATTAATTTGACATCACAGTTAACTACCGCAGCCCAAACACCTTTCAATTAACTTTATCAAAACTCCATTAAACTCAATGAAAACTGGAATGGGATAATACTTCATTTTGAGCAAAGCATACTGGTGTTCCAAATGTTTATGCTACCACAAGTTCTGCATTTATCACAAGCTATATTAGTTCCTCCCCTGAAGGATATGGCTACAAATTTGGTTATAAAGGTGTGGAATTTTACTTGGGCTCAAGGAACAGCTAGAGCAGCTTGGGATAAGTTAACTCTTTCCAATTTAGAGGCAGGCATGGGAGTACCTGACCTACACTTATACAGCCAAGCCACAGTGTTTATATATGTATACTGCTTACTCAATAACCAAAACATTGCAGTTTGGAAGATCCTTATGCTGACCTCTCTGGGTAGGATGGAAGTTTTTTCAATTATATTTTTAAGGAAACTGTGAGGCCTTACTCCATTGCTTCTAAATATACACACTATCTATGTAGCAAGATAAACAGCTTAGTTAAAAATACACATTAACAACTTGGAGAAATGAACTAGTCCCTATCCAGATGGCCTCCTTTTGGAGATCCCAAAACTTTACACTTATCAAATGACTCAAGAGCAATCTCACTCTCTGTTATTGGGAACAGCAAGGGAGATGGGGCAGAGGTCAACAGCTGTGTGGCTTTGCCTGCTGAATATAATCTACCCCCTACAGCTCAATTTTTTATCAAACACTTACACAGAAGTGGCATTTGCTAACATTTTCAGTGGAGGACTTCTCAGGTAGAATTTTTAGATTTTTTTTTTTTTTTTTAAGAGTCTAGGCATCCCTTGTCAAAAGCATTTGGTAAGTTTTTTTATATCAATACATTATAATCAAGTGCATACACTCAAAAGGATACGGGAAAGGGAGCTCAAGAAGACATTTTCCGATAAGCTGTGGCACACTATATTGATAGTGCCCAAGAATGCCTCAATTTCATGAAGACATCCTGCAACATTAGGAAGACTGCTGTCATATCCAAGACCCTGATGTAAAGATTGGCATCTAGATGTGACCAAGAACCTTGGACCATTCTCCCTCCAAATGCCTAACCTTACCTTACATGGGAGGTGTCTGTGGTCACAACAGCCAGAGGTTGATCCATGAAAAAGTAAGACATTCCGTGACCGATGGAGACCCTACGCACCAACTGATAGGATCCTTGCATATTTGATTAATGTGAATTTTGGCATGTAATAGACGAATGTTCCATTGAATAGAAAGGGTCCACTGACGTACTTTCATGTGGTATCTGGCTAGTGGAACCATAACTGTGAAGGCCATCAGACCTACAGTCAGAAAATTAGTCTTGCTGGGGGTGAAAGATGTTGAAATACTTGTGTAACTGCCAGACAAAGGGACAGCATTCTGGTGTTCAGAAATTTGGCAAGCTGTAATGCTGTGTCCAGTTGGCATGCAGTGAATTCTATTGGCTTTGTTGGGAACAGGTGACTCTTGGGTAGATTTATCATAATTCCCAGACTTTTCATTAACTTGAGCAGAAGGTCCAGAAAATGTAAACAGCAGATCCATGGATGTAGCAGTAAGCAGCCAATTTTTGAGATATGAGAAAACCTGGATTCCTAGCAGGCACAGGCATGATGCAACTACTGGCATTACCTTTACAAACACTCTGGGGGCTGTGGTGACACCAAAGGGCAATGCTCTGAATTGGTAAAGATGGTCTCCCAGCCAGAAACTAAGAAATCTCCTGGAATGCTTCTCTATCTTTATATGATATTATGCATCCTGGACATCTATGGAGCGCATCCAAATTGTTCTTCCTTAAAAGAGGTAATACGGACTGAACTGCGACCCTACAGAATTTTAACTATCTCACAGACTGGTTTAAATGACTTAGATCCAGAATGGGTCTGAGGTTACCCGTCTTCCTTGGTACTAAAAAGAACCTGGGATAGATTCCAGACTTTTATTGGTCTTGTGGGACTGACTGGCTGACTTTTTTCTAGCAGCTTGGAAACTTCTGCTGCTGGCTGTTCCTGTTGACTGAGTGAAATGTCAGGAACTTTCTTCTTTTATGCTTGGGGACAGTAAAATGGAATTATACAGCCTCCGGACATTGTTTTGAGCACCCAAGAATGTGAGGTTATGTTTTTCCAGCCTTGTGGCTGCATGGATAAACACTTCTCAACTGCCACCTGAGTGCAGCAGTCAGGCAACTTAATCTTTTCAGGAATGCTGGTACGACTTTTCGGTGAAGGGACCATGAAAGTCCTGATTGTGAGGTCAGCCTCTGCCTCATTGGTGAAGTCCACTAGAGTTTCCTCCTCCTTTGCCACAAGAAGGTCTGCCCTCAGGACTGTCATGGTAATAACCCTGTGTTTTCCAGAACCACATCTTCTTGCCACCTCTGTAATTCTTTTGAGAAGGTCTTTTGCCGGGTGAAAAAATGGATTCCCACAGCAGAGAGAGTTTTACCACCTTGTTGATTCCTGGTTAACAAGTCCTCTACTGTTGGCCCAAAACATGTGGAACCATCAAAGACGGCATTAATGAAGGACAACTTGAAGGCTTTTGCAAAATTGCAAAGGCACAGCCAGACATGCCAGCTCATGGTAATGTCGATGCTCACTGCCCTGGCTGTGCTATCAATTGCATTAGATAACAGTTGCATGGTCAAATCTGATGTAGACTAAAGGGTAGACAGCTGGGAGTCCATGGTCTTTTGAACATCTGCAGGCAAATTATCCAACAGAGACTTGAAGAGTCCAAATAGTTCAGCGCTCTGAGGGCAAAAGCTGCTGAAGCATATGCCTGTTTCCCCAAGTCTGTCTTCCCTGTTTGGGGGGGGGGGGGTGGACAGAGGAACTTTCTTCTGATAATTATTTCTTGGTGGCCACTGCTACCACCATGGCATTTATTGGTGGAGTTATACTCCAATGCTTTCTATTCTTGGGTGCTTCCAAGATTTTATCTGGTTTCTTTAGTATCAGTTCCACCATGTCAGGGTCCTTTTATGCCCACTGAGCCATGAGGTCAATAAAGGGATCTATGGGCAGTACTACCCAGGATGAAAGTGAGCTGTAACCAACCAAGAACACGGATTTGTCTGGGGAAGGGTTATCTGTGGACCAGACCACTTGTTATTTCATCAATTTGAGGATCTCATCAAAGGTAACGTCTTCCAGTGAAAGACTCTGGAGATAAGTCTATGTGCTTCCATTTGCTTGTCTGCTTCCTGTGAACCTATTCTGGTGGAGGATGAGATGGTTCAGAATCAGACTAGGAGTGCACAAAGTAAACAGTCTTGGAGAAGCAGAATTACTTTGAGGTTTGGATGGAAACGAGCTATGGAGTAACACCTTTTCTTTCAGTACAGCCAAAATTCTTTCAAAGGCCTCAAAGGTCGAAGCCAAAAATGGACTCGAATTAGGTCCCCTCTTGTCTGAAGAAGAAGGTGACCTCCCAATCCTGCTGGGTCTCTGCCTCGAGGCTGACCTCGGATCAGAACTGTCGACAGTAGTTTGAATGGGGTCAAATGGTTGTGCAACGTTAAAATCAATTTGTTAGTGGAACTGATAGAATTGGTTCTACAAAATAATTTCCTTTTCTTTGAAGGGGAATTTTTACGCCAAATTTCGGGAATTGCCATGGGGGCTAAATTTGGTTTTAGCAGAATGGGAGAAGTATTTTGTTTTTTCTTCCCCTATACGTCCAACGTTATAACATTTTTTAGATTTTGGATGATATCTAAGTGTTATGGCATGGTAAACCAGAAGATATAGATGTTAAGTTGTCAATCTCGCCTTCATTCTTGCTGGATGGGTTCGGAGCCGATCCTCGGCTCCGACTCAGCACTTGCTTTAGCTTGAGAACTCCTTTTACCAGCTCGAGGCAACCCTATATCCCATGATGCAAGGCGGAACTACCCCAGATCTCGTTTGCCGCTTAGCGAAAGAGGTCTCCTTTGCCAGCTGAGGTAAGTAATTTTCTTGTTAAAAGAGAAAAGCTTAGTTAGGGTTTTATTTCCCCCTTGTATCCATTTTTATAGTCTGTAGTGAGTTACAGCCCACCCTATTCCCTTGTTTTTCAAACTTTTTATTACCTTTAGTGTAAAAGTTTTAGTTAGGCCTAAACCCCATTGGTTAATCCCTTCCTGTGTGTCGTGTGTTAGGGGATTAATTTTGTGTGTTTGTTGGGGTTTGTGTGTGTGACTTCCTTCTAGGATTATGTCTAGGGAAGGCAAGGTCTCAGGCTTCAAGAAGTGTGACTCGTGCTGTCAGAAAATGTCTCTGACAGACTGTCACACTTCTTGTGTTTATTGCCTGGGGCCTTTGCACCTGCAGGACTCCTGTGCTTTGTGTCACTCTTTTAGCCAGAGAGTCCTGCAGGAACGGAGGAATAAGCTTATCCTCCATGGCTTACTTAAGCCAGAAGGTTCTCCCTCTAAAGCAGGGTCTGGGAAACCTTCTAAGCCACCGAAGGCTCAGGCTTCAGTATCCAAGCCTCCTCCGGTGGCTCCGGCTCCGTCGGAGCCGAGATCGGCTCCGGCTGGAACCGATGTATCTACCTTAAAAGTAGTGGGTTCGGCACCGGCTGGTTCTGATACCTTGTCTACTGTGGCCTTGTCGGCTCCGGCTGGAGCTGACACCTTATCCAGCATCGGAGCCGAGAAACCTTCGGCTCCATCTGGAATTCAGGGGACTTCGGCTCCGATGACTTTGTCGAAGAGATCTCGGTCCCCTTCGTTACAGAGTATCCACTCGGCTCCGGGGTCTCCTCTTTTGTCGGAGCGGAGCCATCGGAGCCGATCTTCGAGATCTTCCAGGCTGTCTGACCACGACTTAGAGAGGGTGGTAAGCAGGCTGTTGAAGTCACAGGCACTGGCCCAAATGCTCCATAGCCCGTCTCAACAGACTTGGCTATAGCCTCACCCTTGAACTTCCTCCTCCGACTCCACACCAGAGTTCGGGCCGGAGCTTCGGGACAGCGACTGTTTCGGTGCCGGAGCCGATACATCCTTCGGCTCCGTCGTCCTCGGCTCCGATCTCCTCCTTGAGGCCTTCCTTGGAGGGATCCGGTCGTCGGGTTTCCCTTGTCGGCTCCGAGGGGGCTAGTGGCATCGGACCCTTGTCCGACCGCGCTCTCCCTCTCGGGGCTTCGGCTTTGGTAAGCTCGGCGCCGACATCGGCCTCGGAGCCTTCCCTCTCAGTGGAGCCGGGAATTCCTGTTTCCTCGGAGCGGGAATATTCCGGCCTCCCGGGGAGGGGAGCCTTTGAGGTGATGAGGAGTGTCCTGGCCTCTGAGCCTGGTCAACGGTCCATCCCTCTAGCTCCTCCCTCTTCAGTGCCTGTAGACGCCTTTTGCCAGCCTCTTGCTCTCAGGCCCAGGGATCCATCGCCCCAGGTTTCCCCATTGGGAATTTCCTCCTCTTCGAGTTTCTCCTGATCCAGCAGGTGAACCCCCTCGGAAGGGGACGTGTAAGAGGAAACACACAGACTCCCCCAAGTCTACTACATCGGATACCGACTTAGATGAGTCGGAGGGTTCCCCACGATCCCCCTCTGAGGATGTCTCCTTTTCAGACATCCTTGAGCTCCTCAAACAGAGGGGGAATTGGCCATCCATTGATCCCTCCGAGGATGAGTCGGTATACCTGGAGGCTTTTGGATCCCGACCCTCCACCTCCTGGGTGTCTCCGCCTTTCGACCCACTTATGCAGGTAGTGGCTCGGAAGGCGTGGCGCTCCAGATTCTGTGGAACCTGTCCCCAGGAGACCATCCAAATTTATCACGGCCCCTACGGACAAACAGTTCCTTTCCAAGGGTGTCTCTGTGGATGCTATGGTGGTGGCGGCCACTAAGAAGGAACTGGCGGATCCTTCAGTACCTGTCCATCCTCCTAACAAGGATTCTAGGACCATGGACAGGTATGGAAAGCGGATGTTTTCTTCAGCGACCTTTGCTATGCGTTCGCTGAACTACCTTTGTCACTTCACCAGGCTTCAACGAGATATTCTCAAGGAACTGGGTGAAGTAGTCCAGGATCCTTCTGCTGCTGGGGCTCAAGAAAGATTGCCTCGCAGCTTGCAATCCTGAATTCCCTATCTAACTCCTCCATGCGGCTCATATCCTATGTGGCCGATGGAGCGAGCAGGGCCGCAGGCACAGGAGTTGCTCTTAGACGCCAAGCCTGGATGCGGCTTTGTAATTTTGCGGACCCCTTTAAGGCGTCCTTCACTAATACCCCCTTTGATGGTTCGGCTTTGTTCGGACCTCAGGTGAAGGATACCTTGACCAGGTGTGAGCAGGACGGTAAAACTCTTTCTGCCGTTGGAGTCCAATTTTCCACTCCTTCTAGACCATATCCCAAGGGTCAGAAGGGGGGAAGATGTGGTTCCGTAAAGCCCAAGGAGCTACACCGGATGCACGTGGTCAGTTTACCCCAGAGGCAGAGGGGTAACAATAATAGATGCCGCCCTAGAGGCAGTCCTCAGAACCAGGGCAACAGGGAGTCTCTTCCTGAGAAGCCCTTTCAGCATCCCTGAGGTGTTGCCCGACTGTCCACCCTTGGAGGCAGTCGGGGAAGGATTTCACTGTACCCAGTAGCCTGGCAATCCCTATCACAAGAGATGTGGGTACAGTCGATCATATCCGAGGGTTACAAAATCCCCTTCGAAAGGTTTCCCGTACCTCTACAATCCCTTCCAGACATCTCACCCGGTCAAAGGGATTTGGCAGAACAGGAGGTTTCAAAGCTCCTAGAAAAAAGAGCCGTCCAGACTGTGCCGGCAGACCAGGTAGGATCCGGGGTCTACTCGAGATTCTTTTTGGTCCCCAAAAGGACGGGAGATTGGAGACCAATATTAGACCTGAGCAATGATTCCGGATGGTCACGCTTCAGTCCATTCTGCCCTTTCTGGGCAAGGACAACTGGATGTGCTCTATAGACCTTCAGGATGCGTACTATCACATAAAGATTCACAGACGCTCCAGAAGGTTTCTCCGCTTTCGGCTAGGGACCAGTCATTACCAATTCAGAGCACTGCCCTTTGGCCTCGCTTCAGCCCCCAGAGTGTTTACCAAATGCATAGCAGTGGTCACAGCTCATCTGAGACGTCAAGGATTCCAGGTGTTTCCCTACTTGGACGACTGGCTCCTCTCCGCCACCACCAAGTGTCAGCTTCTTCAGTCCAGAGACTACACTCTACAGCTTTGCAGGAGTTTGGGAATTTCAGTAAATTTCGAAAAATCTTCTCTGCTGCCTTGCCAATCTATCACCTTTATAGGCGCAGAATTAAACACCGTCAAAATGTTAGCTAAACTAACAGATCAAAGAATTCTGGACATCCAAAAATTCGTTCGGATTCTATTGCAGAGCAACAAGATCAAAGCCAGATTTATACTGAAGGTTCTAGGTCTTATGGCTGCGGCCATTGTTCTTCTACCACTGGCTCGCTTCCACATGCGTCTTCTGCAGTGGATGCTATTCACGCAGTGGTCGTACCACAGTCTCCCGATGAGGCACGAAATCTTAGTCACACAGTCGTGCAGAGCTCATCTGAATTGGTGGATATCTTCCCTCTTCTTCATCAGGGCCGACCCTTTATTCCCCTCCTCCAGTTGCCACAGTCACTACGGATGCCTCTCTGATCGGGTGGGGGGGGGGCATTATCAGGGCAGGATGGTCCACGGGACGTGGCAACCCATAGAATACCATCTGCACATAAATGTCCTGGAGATGAGAGCAGTGCTTTTAACGTTGCAAGCCCTCAACGACTTTCTTCCCACGGGACTATTGCAGTACAAGCGGACAACATGTCCGTGGTCTGGTACATCAACAAGCAGGGCGGGACCAGGTCCTATCCGTTGTGTCGAGAAGCTCTCAGACTTTGGCAATGGGCGATCTCCTCTCATCGGTTTCTGATAGCAACGCACATCCTCGGCAGGTCCAACCTATTGGCGGACAGGCTGAGCAGATCCATTCTGATGCCTCACGAGTGGTCTCTCAATCAATCTGTAGTGGATCAGATTTTTCTGAAGTGGGGCACTCCTTGTTGCGATCTTTTTGCTACTCCTCTAAACAACAAGTGCCCCGATTTTTTTCACTCTCTTTCCCCTTCCAGGCCAACCCCTGAGAGACTCTCTAACCCAAGCTTGGCCCCGGGGACTTCTGTCGCTTTTCCTCCCTTTCCCTTGATTCCACAAGTCATTCAGAAAGCCACCGTTTTGAGGGCCAAGTTGATCCTCATTGCCCCATATTGGCCTCGACAAATTTGGTTTCCGTCTCTGCATCGTCACCTTCTGGTGCAGCCCTGGCATCTGGACCCAGTTCGGATCTCTTGATCCACCAGTCGGGTCAGCAGCACCGGGCCATTCATTCTCTCAACCTCACTGCTTGGTTGCTCCACTTCCTTCCCTAGCCAGGCTACCGATGATTTCTGACTCAGTCAGAGACATCTTAGTGTCTTCTTTAAAGTCGTCCACTAGGACTGTTTATGCTAGCAAGTGGCGACGTTTTTCTATTTGGGCAAATTCCAGAAATATTGATCCCTTTACTGCTCCTGTACATTCTGTTTTAGATTTCCTGGCGGAGGTTTTTCATTCAGGATCCTCGTCATCTACAGTCAAAGTACAACTGGCTGCTATTTCCAAGTATCATGTTGGCTTGCATGACAATAACATTATAGATTATGCAAGGCCTTTCTGAGAGGAGTTTTTCTCCTAAAGCCGCCTATAAAGCATCCTCCTCCGCAATGGGATCTAAACTTAATGTTGGCATCCTTGATACTACCTCCTTTCGAACCGTCTGCTTCATGTTCTTTGAAGTTATTGACCTGGAAAACTATATTCTTACTGGCTGTCACTTCTGCAAGAAGGGTTTCCGAGATTCAAGCTCTCTGCATTCGTTCCCCTTATTTGGTTTTTCATAAGGACAGGGTATCATTAAGAACGAACCCTTCCTTTCTCCCCAAAGTTGTGTCTCAAACCAATATTAACCAATCTATAGATCTACCAGTTTTTTTCCCAAACTATTCCGACAGAGCTGAACAGAAACTGCATTTTTTGGATGTCCATCATCAGCTCAGGTACTATTTGCATAGAACTAAACAATTCAGGAAATCGGACCAATTATTTGTCTCCTATGCAGAAAACAGGATAGGTCTTCCAGTTTCTAAAATGACCTTATCCAGATGGTTGACTTCCACCATTTCCTATGTGTACTCTCTCAGAGGCAAGCAGCTATCTTCTAAACCAAAAGCACACTCAACCAGGAGTCTATCCACTTCTGCAGCCTTTCAGGATAGACTACCCATTGATACCATTTGTGCAGCAGCTACTTGGGCCACGCCTCATACCTTTGTCTCTCATTACAAGTTGGACTTGGCCTCCAGAGATAGGGCCAGTTTTGGTTCCACAGTTCTCAAGAGTCTGTTCCATTGAGCCACCCGGGATACAGGTGCTAGGACGCTGTCCCATCCAGCAAGAATGAAGGCGAGATTGACAACTTAACATTTAGAAGTTATGTACCTACCATAACGTTCCATGTTAGTTGTCTTCTCTCGCCTTCTTTCTTGCGTCCCTCCCTCCTTCCCCCTGGCCTGGACAGATCTTGAAGAGTTCCTATCAGGTTGTTTTCCTCCTGAGCCTTCATATGAGGACTTCTATTATGAACTTGTGTTCCTAATTATGTTAGATTAGTCTTTAGCAGGGTAGGTTAGCTACCAAACGAGATCTGAGGTAGTTCCGCCTTGCATCATGGGATATAGGGTTGCCTCGAGCTGGTAAAAGGAGTTCTCAAGCTAAAGCAAGTGCCGAGTCGGAGCCGAGGATCGGCTCCGAACCCATCCAGCAAGAAAGAAGGCGAGAGAAGACAACTAACATGGAACGTTATGGTAGGTACATAACTTCTAATTTTCTTTAAAGTATTTGAATACCTCTTTTTTGATACTCGCACATAAAATGCGCACTGATTGGACTGAATTTTTAGATATTTTGTTACAAAAAGACACAAATACTGGGAAGTTATCTTCCAGTATTTTTAGGTAAAAGACATACTCTAATACAATCAGTATTTTTGTTTTGTTGTTATGGTTTGCACATCATATGGCCAGTGACCTGTCTACGCATTTACCAAGAATCTTTTGTGAAGAAAATTCAGATCCCTTACACAAAAGCATGGAGAATTATGTGGTTTCTATGGGGGATCGTGCACCAGACCATGGTGGTGAAGAGCTACTCAGAATTTGGGAAAAGCTCATAGAAGATGGATGCAAACAAAAAATAGTAAATCCATTTGTTTCAGTGGGTAAGTGTACCAGTACTGCTCTGTCAACAGATGTAACAGAATCAGTTAATAAACTGGAACAACTAATGGTTAAAGAAACTACTATTTATTTGAATTTATTGAAACTCCAGAGTTATACTGAATTATTCAACCCCTAGAGGTTTACGCACCTTTAAGAATAATTTTTCATCATTATACTTGTCAGACGAGAATGGGAAAAAAATTCAGGACAGATGGATACGTGCAGTGCATTGCTATGCTATAGAATGGGTGAATATTTTAATATAAAGAGATATGCTGAAACAGTGCCGATTAAAAGATGAGATTTCTTCACTTTGTCAAACTCCTGCTGCTAAAATTGCATCTACCCGGTTAGAACAGTAACTGGGAGAAATAAATGAAAACCTATCTGACCTTGAAAAAGATCTCATATAAAAAAAGAAATCCAAACTACAAAGTGACATTAGGGACTACAATAATAAGGCTTTTCTCTGGAGATCCAATCAAAACAGATGACAAAAAGCGTACGCTTCAATGAACAAGAAATGTTCCAGGGTCATCAGATGTCACACATTTCTTCAGAAACATCTAGAGGCTCCATGGACTGGGATAGTGAGGAAAATTCATATCCTTGTCTGCCCAGCACAACAACCACAGTATCTCCCAAATATTGTGAACGTTCACCCCAGGGATCAGTCCAGTTGCCCTACTGGACAGGGGCACTGTGAACTAACATTGGGCGGCACGGTGCCTGGGCAATTTTTTGGGCTAGGCTTGTAAAGGCTCCAGGGCCATTAGTCTAGTACACACCTATGAACCTGTAATTTTCTAAATGGGTAAACATTCTGCAGTACAGGATTGGAACCAGGATGGCACATCTAATGAACAACATGGAATGGTTAACTATCGAGGGAGTTATCGACAGTGTAATAAAAAGACCAGAGGGAACTAACTTTTTTTCAGGTGTAAATGGGAACAATTGTGAAAACAGTATAATAAACTTATCTGGCATTGCTTTAAGTAATACGCAAATATCTCTGATAAATCAGGGCCTACAGTACTGCCGAGACTATATATGCTAAAAATACATGTATTCAGATTGTGGAAAAAATTACATTCGACCAACTATTTTTTATTTATTATCTAATATAAAATTAAATGAGAAAAATGTTACTGTTTCCGATTCATTTGATGAAGTGAGTGATGATACAATGGACAGTTTCTATACAAGTGACTATGATGATTACTTTATGCATATTGCCAATTGGATACAAAAAATAAAATGTGTCAAAGTGATTTTATACCTCCTTTTAATCTTGAGGGTGTACAGTAGTTTTCTGCTATGGTTAATTTTACTACAGATCAAGCTTTTTTTTTTTTTTTTTTTTTTTTTTTAGAGTTTATGAAAAATAAAAGTTCAGTCACTTACAATTTAACCAAGGCAGAATGGAAAGTTTTGAAGGAAACGGGTGAACAGAAAGAACTTGTTTTTAAAATAAACTTGTACTAATGCATTTTACTCAACATTTAAAAATCTGTCTTGATCATTTGAATGACAAAACGTGTATAAAAAGATACCATTGAGTGAATATATAGATGCAAAAAAACGAATTTAAAACTTTATTAGAAAAAGGCTATAGGCTGGGGAATTTTTCCAGACAAGATGCTGATAAAAAAATTCTACAGTGATGAGGGTTTGATGGCATACTTTTACTGCCTACCAAAGATATACAAAAATATGGTTAACCCACCAGGTAGACCAATAATTTCTGCCTCTAAATATTTTTTACAAAATATTTTTACATAGTTACTTGCTGTCCTGTATAATGAAATTACCCTCTTTTATAAGAGGCACTTTTGACTTCTTAGATAAAATTAAAGACATAAGTTGGACAAATGATATGTATCAGGTCTCTTTAGACCTTAAAAGTTTGTACACTACTATTCATCACAAATTTGGTCGTGAGGCCCTAAAATTTCATTTTGGAGAGAGCTCTGTAAGCAATTACATTTTGGAATCGGTATACTTTTGTTTGAATAATAATTATTTTTGCTTTTATGAAAATATTTATAAACAGATACACGGTACAGCTATGGGGGCATCTTTTGACCCATGTATGCAAATCTGTTTATGGGCCTATTTGAAGCTGAATACTTGTACAGACATATATTTTATAAAAATTTGGGGATAAAATATTATATTTTTGTAAATGACCTGCTTTTTGTATGTAAAAGTGGTACAGACACGTTGCCATATTTTATTAAGAACCTGGATAATAACAGATTCCATCTGAATTTTGATGGTCTTCAATTTGGAGACTCGGTAGTATTTTTAGATGTACACCTACAGGGTTTTGTAGGCAACAGAATAAAGACAATGGTCCATCGTAAGTTTCAATATGCTAACAATTTTTTTACATGGATCTAGCTATCATTCTCCCCATTTGCTAGAATCACTCCCTTATGGGGAATTGTTATGTGTGTATAGGTTATGTAATGACATAATGGAGTTAGAAGTGGAAATTAATAGAATAGTACATTTTTCAAAAGGGGGTATCAACAAAGGGTGATTAGGAAAGCACTAGAGAAATGAAAGATTAATATGTATGACAATAGTAATAGGGTAAGGTTCGGTAATATTAAGGGGAGAAAAGAAAGTTAGGAAAAGAGAAGAATGTATATAGTAACTAATTATAGTCTGTTTAGAAACCAAGTAATGAATATTATTAAACAATTTTGGAGCTTTTTTGTTTACGTTTAAAGAGTTCAAAAACAATTTATATACTACTACAATTTTTTTCATATAAAAGAGGCAGAAATATTCAAGACATTATTGTTTATAGTAGATTTGTTAAGCCTAAAGAAAATCTGTATAATGAAATACAAATGAAAGTCACATTAACTGTGAAAATTGTTGTGTGTGTAAATGTAGTACAAATTATGTCACAGTTATTAATGGTATTCCTTTTTATCCCAATGGGAAATACTGTTGTTACACAGAAGGTGTTGTTTATGTTTTAAGATATTCCTGTAAACTCTTTTATATAGGTGAAAGTAAGAGATCTTTTAAGACTAGATTGCAAGAGCATATAAGAGACATAAAAATAAGGAGAGTAGTCTATCGGCTACACTGTTTAAACTTTGTCACAATAGTAATCCTGATTTTTAAGAGGCACTGTTTTGGAACACGTAATTCAGAGTTTTGGAAGTTTTGCTATTAAGAAAAAAATTACTTTATAAAGAATCTGTTTTTATTTTAAAATACAATACATAGACCCCTAGTGGTTTAAACACTGAATGCACTCAGAGGCTTTTAATTTAATTATTAAAATATAAATTGTTTAATTTTTTAATAACTTTTGTATTAGGTGTACAAGATGTAGGGTTGGTCTGTTTACACTACGACAACTGAGTTGCCGAGGTGCAAGAGTTTTTTAATAAATCTTATCTTTTGGTGCTGGACGTTTATTTTTGTTTTAGACATACTGTAATGTCCTGGTTCATTATGAAAGTTACCACCCATTTCGCCAGAAGAAGAGTGTTGTGAAGGGACAGATGGTTAGGCGGCCAAGACTGGTTAATGACAATGAAACATTTGGAGAAGAGATGGCTACACTAATTGGTATGTTTAGAGACAGGGGCTATCCAATTCAATTACTGGTTAGGATAAGAAATGAAGTTATAAGAAAGCATGACATGAATTTTGCCCCTATTTTAAAGTTGAGTGTTGGGCATGAGTTTAGTTCTACACAGGCTTAGAATAAGAGTGGCGCAATGGTAGTGCATTATAATGTGACACACCAGTGATAGTCACCACATTAAACACTTACTGGAACTTGCTTATACCCCCCGAATTAAAATTGATAATAGGTGTAAAACCACAACTGGCATTCAGTAAGGGCATTAACTTGAAAGGATTATTTGAGAGGCATCAAGTGAGTAAACATGGTGCACATGCATCCAATAAATGTGGAGCTTGTAAATTTTGTAAGTTTATTAATGACGGTCCATACGCATCTATACTGGGCTACAATAGAACCATTTAATGTCCTGGACATTGCAATTGTAACACAAGATTGGTAGTGTATGCTGCAACCAGTATGGGATGACTGACTTTTTTAAGAGAGCAAGACCATACAAAAGCTTAGAGAGTGGATTGCAGAACACAGTAGAGATACTAAAAACAAACAAAAAAAAAAACAGCAATAGATTATATGTACACAGTTTGAATTGTACAAATTTTTAAATATTTTTGTTTTTTGTTATAGATAAAGTGAAGGAAAATGAAAGAGGTGGCGATTTTAAAGCTTTACTGGAAGTTAGGAAGACAGCCGAGATTAAACACTAGACAAGCACCAGGTATTAACTGATTGTTGTTCTATCACTGGTGTATTGAAATTAAGGCCAATGCAGGTTTAAATGTCTGAATTAGATTTTTTTTTTCATGTTTACTATTTATGGAGATTTACCATTTTGCAATGACAACTGTTTTTTACTACAGGTTTAACTTTTACAATCAACATTAAGTGTATTTAATTGCAACAAAAACTTTATAATATACCCATTTTAAACAAATATTTTATATAAATATTTTATGTTAAATGTATGTAATTGTAGAATGCTGCCGAACTGGGTGTTACAGACTAGTTACATTTGTATATTTATGTATGGAATGGTTTGGCTTATTTGTATAATTAATTTGGTCATGTGATGGCTTCTGGTATTTAAGTGTAAGCGTTTTACATGTTCTCTACTCTGATGATGACCTAGGATGTAGAAGGGAAAAAGTGCCAAGTCTGTTGAATTTTATGTATTAAATAGAGTTCCGGTGCCACTGCAGTTTGTGGTGCATTTATTTTTCTGTAATTTTAGGATTTGAACTGACCGATACAGTGGAATCCGGAGACCTTTTCCTGGTCTCTTTTAACTTTTCTTTTTCTTTCCTGATGTTATCCTTTTCTAGTGTTTCTATTTCATTAATTTCCTTTTGCTTTTCTTTATCTTTAGTCCTGTTTCTTAGCTGGAGATACAACAGCAGAAGAAGAGGAGGAAGCTGAGGGAGAAGACTCTGTCTGTGCAGAAAGAAGGCCGTTAATTTACTTTTCTCACAGTGTTTGGATGGCTCTGGTGGCAAAGGAGGCCCAAACTGTACACTCTGTGTCAAAAGCAAAGTGTCCAAACAATACACACAAAAAAATCTGGATCCTGAGGAAGGATTTTGTGCCCACATTTCACACATTTTTTGAAATCTTGGCTGTTGGACATCCTGAAAAAATGAAAGTCTACACCAAAACCAACAACCAACCACAAAGAAAAAATATCACTATATAAACTAACATATGTGACATATGTATATGTGTACATATATATATATATATATATATGTATATATATATATATATATATATATATATATATATATATATATATATATACATATATATATATATATATATACACATATATGAAAAACTCTAACACTAAAGAAAAAAAAAACACTGTACACAAAAAGGGTGAATAAAACTATCCCTTACTACTTATCAAAAAACTAGCCAGACAGTCTCATTTGTTTTGCTTACGTTTACACCTTATTGACATTGGGAGGACAGTTTTTCCAAGGTTTACAAACTTTTCAATTAAGAACATCTACCACGGTCACAGAGGTATCAGGATTTATATATTACATAGTGGGATGAAATTATTTACTATTTGTGTTATTCTAATTATTATTTGTCTGTACTGCAAGTCTATACAATGACACTCAAATACAGATACACTGTATACTGGTATGAGCGAATTACAAGATTCTAACGGTAAGTTTATTTACAAGACTTAGAATTTAAGTGCTGTACATATTTGCTTTGGTAATCAAGGTAAATATGACAGAGAAATTACAGAGCAGACATATAAATATGCCATTCTTTTCCATAAGAACATTATTAGCTAAGAATTAATGGGAGTAAAACTTTAAATATGCTGAAAATGTATTCTCAAAAAAAAAAAAAAACTTGGAATACTGAAAGCAGCCATAAACTAAAAAAAATTGTACTGCAGTTAAAAGATTGATTTTGTACACAATGGAACTAAATATCCTTGAGAATGTAAATGTACCTGCAAGAACAGTTAATCTTGAAGAATGCAGATGTCATCTGAATCTGCTAGCAACATGAAGAAACAGTAAAGCCAGAAAATTATCCCACAAAACAGGTGACAGTCTATCCCATGAGGCAAAGTAACAGTATGTGCTGATGAACTGGATTTTAAGGATATTAGTTGACAGCTACAAATGAAGGAGATGGGACCGATTTGTAAATACTGTAATTCTATATCTTTTAATTATTCTGCAATGGGTAGTGTACATAAGTGCTGCTCTTGAAAATGTTGAGGGATGTATACTGGGAAAAAAGGTGTCGGAAAGCCTGAACTGACTCTAGTATAAACAAACCATGCACTATCCAAGTGGTCCCAAAAGAGATGAGAGGATGGGGTAAGACCAGAAGAGCAGAGTCTCCGATCAACCACCGAGCATTCACTGGGGATGGGGCAGGACACCTGGGGATGTGGATTGCTTTAGATGAGCTGGTCAAGCATGGCGATGCTCCTGACTAATCAGTGCTGACACCCAGAGGTGCACCCCACAGGTGATGCAACAGTGATCCCTCACTAGTTGGGGAAGAGCTCATGACTAACATGAAGTTACCCTGCAATTACACTAAGAAAGAGGGCGCTCTGATTAATGTCTGACTTCCACATCACCTCCCTTCTCTTCTTGAAGTAGTATAGACAAGCGGCTGCAAGAAAAACTTGCTATCAGTCCATCTGCAGGGCCCTTTCCACACCTTTCTTCTTAATAGTGATGTATTCTTTGAGCAGTACTGTATCTCATAGTGATGTATTCTTTGAGCAACACTGCATCTCCTGGGGTTGGCCAAGCTGAGATGCTTGCAACTAATGCAATGCTTCATGCAATGCTCCTCTCCCAGGAAAAAAAAGAGCAGTGGTGATGGTGGTCCAGCCTTGCAATCTAATAAATGCAGGAACATAATGAATTTATGATTTTATAAGTATTAGAAGGAGGGCTCTCCTAACGATGAATATCAGGAACAGTATCTAAACTGTGTAAGTGTTATAAAAGAACCAAGGAGCATAAGGCCTGAAAACACCTTAAGTCTGCCCCAATATGTCCATATGCTGGAGGCAAACACTCCCCTAGTTCAAACGCTAGAGAAAATTCTGCCCTGTACCTAACTGGAGGTAACAGAAGAAAAAATCCAAGTTATCCACTGCAGTAACCCCATGGAGTCATGTCAGAATGGCCCTCAGAATTAATTAATTCAAGTAAGAGGTAAACTGTACAGAAAGAAAGCAAGTTGCCTTATATAAAGATAACAAGTTATACAGAAGGAAGGTGAAGGACTGGAAGAGAAGCAACTCCAAAAGGTTTAGAAAGAGTTTTGATGTTTCCACTTTGATTAGCAGTACTGTGACATACTGTTTCAAAAATGTGTACTCGAAGAACTAAATTGTATTGCAAATCACTAGACCATCCTTTCAATATAATCCTGGCATTTATGAGTAGAATAACTTATTTTGTGTATGAAGCATTCAATATTATCCACTATGCAGGAATCATAAACCTTAGGAATTCAAAATCTACAAATACACTGCACTAAAAACTGTCTTGCTCCTGCATGAATTAACTAGTGGAGTACAATTAACAGCATTACTCTTTCCCAAAATGTTGGAAGATGGGCTGAACAACATTCAAATCCCCTGTGCAAAACAAAGGCCTAGCATTTAATATTAAGTATAACATTGTGTCTTTTGCTAAGAAAGTGACTGCAAGTGACTACATCAAGAGTAAGGCACTAAATTAATTTTTACTAAAATGTCACTACAATCATCTAAGAAGACCATGGGTAGCAACCTAATACTCAGTGAAAGTCAATGTTCCCCTGTATTTCTCTGGTTCCCTCTGTTGTACAATATAATGTTTCACTCTAATCAGCACATTGTCCAACTACTAAAACTTCACATATTTATTTCCAAAACGTTCAGTAGATTGAGAAACCTGAGTTACTCAGAAAGACTTCCGACAATTGTCTACTGCAGTACCTTACTGCCTACTTGTTAGGTGAGATCTGCACCTTCTAATATGGACTCTAAACAAATGTGCTTCTTGAAAAATTATGTCTGAACTGTACAAATGAGGGCAATGCCCATACAAGCACTTTTAACATTGAAATCACCAATAAGAATAGTTCTAACCATGACAAATTCATCACCTAGTAACTCCCAAATTTCTGGAAAAAAAAACTTCCATTGACTGTGGAACGAGGCAGGTCTCTGCAAAATTTAAGAAACATTTTGACGGCTACATAGCTAACACTAACTTTCAAGATATAATAATGACTATCAATCTTCTGGAAGCCCGGAAAGCCTCAAGTGTATATAAACTAAAACTTAGTGTAAGGTCACCCTTTAAATTTCATATTATACTGTCTGTTAATAACTTGTGTTTTAATGTGCATGGACTTAGAAAAGAATAAAGTTTAATAAAAGTATTCTAATACATATAAAACTTTAATCTTTATGTAAATGAACTTAAATATAATAGTATCCCTGTATTCCTAATAAAAAGATTGGAAAAAGAATACCAAGCACATTTTAGAAAGGATAATCACTTTATTTATTACCTGTGCCCACTGGTAGAGCTGTTCTAGTAGTGTTTTATCTAAGTCAGATGTACCAATAGCCAAAACCTGTTTGTTGTGAACAAGGTTTTCCAGTTCTCCCCAATAAGGTTGCAAATGCTCCAGTGTAAGTTCAGTTCCATCCTCAAGAGGAGGGGGAGCAATAATTACAGAATCAAGATTGGAAACATCGAGAGCCGCACATGCTGCAAACAAAAATCAGGCAAGTATTAAAAATGGGCAAATAACATAGCATCTGTAGCTAACAAATAACCACAGAGTGTAGAGTAATCCTCTTTCATGATTAGCATGCTCTAAACAGTCAGGGACAGACTTCTTTAGTAACAGTATCAAAAATCTTGTCAGGAAAAGAAATGGCAATTTTAATGCTTCTCATAAAGCAAATTCACTCTAGAACAGAAAATGGGTTCATCGAAATTTAAAACAGTTTTAAAGGACACACCCATTTCAAACAAAGTAACTGTCATGACAGAGTAGTAGCTGTATTTTTGACAAAAAAAAAAAACACAGACATAATATATTTAAAACGATGTTTACTTTATTAGATTTGTAACAGACTCTGACAACAATTATTTGCATGCCACACAATCTATAAAACGTTTTTTCAGTTTAGTACCATACAGGCAAACCAGAAAGTACAGTTGTATACACTTACCATAAATGTAGATGTTCGACTGTATTCACTGTTGCAGTCATCACATGTGGGTTATCCCTGCTGTGATAGGGCCGGCCCAAATACCAGAGTCAATGTTTTTCTGCGTCGGCTGCTGTCGCTTGATGACTGATATCAGGTCGTCAATGCTATAAAGCAAGGCAGCTGAAGCCATTACATCAGTTTTTCTTGCCCTAACCAGTCAGAAGCCCAAGGAAATATGGCAAAGTAGTCCTGGTGGCTAAAAGCCACCATAAGAAGCTTATGTCTCCCTAAGGAAAGAGGATATAAGGGGGAAGGAGGGTGGGAAATGAGGACTGCAACAATGAATAAGCTCGAACATCTATATTTATGGTAAGTGTACACAACTGTACTATGTTCTTTGTGTTTCACTGCTGCAGTCATCACCTGTGGGAGGATTCCCAAAGCTGAGGAGAGGGGTGGAAGGATTAGTTAGACACCTAGGCATGGGTAAGCATGCACTGCAGAACTACAGAGGCAAACCCTGCCCTGGCCTTACAGAAAAGAGGTAGGTGGTAATGTTTTGTAAAGATATGGACAGAGGTCCAGGTGGCAACTTCCAAGATGTCCCTGGTGGGAACTCCTCTGAGGAATGCTCTGGAAGTAGAGGCTGCCCTAGTGGAATGGGCACGGATAGACTTAGGGGGTGGTTTCCCATGTAACCTGTAACAGAAATAGATACAGTGTGATATCCATTTTGAAATGGTCTGCTTGGAAATGGGCTTCCCCTCTGCCCCTGGGGCAAAGCTGACAAGAAGCTGGTCTGTTTTCCTGAAGGGTTTAGTATGGTCCAGGTAGTATCTGAGCTGTGTGTGCACGACTAGTGAGTGCAGAACTCTTTCCTCCTTGTTTTGAGGGTTAGGGAAGAAGGTGGGTAGATGTATGGCCTGGTTGAGAGTCACATTAGATATCGCCTTGGGCATAAAGGAGGGGTTAGTCCTCAGGGAGACCTTGTCTACATGGAAAATCCCGAAGGGTTCAATGGCCATCAGTGCCTGAAGTTCTGAAACCCTTCTGGCTGAGGTGATAGCTAGTAGGAAAGCAGTCTTCTAGGAGAGGTATTTCAGTTCTGCTGAAGCAGCAAGTTCGAAAGGTGGTAAGGTTAGTTTTTCCAGAACATAATTCAGGTCTCAGGCTGGCGTGGGAGGCCTTATGGGAGAAGTCCGATATTA
The DNA here is from genome assembly GCF_019279795.1 of Protopterus annectens. Taxonomy (NCBI): domain Eukaryota; kingdom Metazoa; phylum Chordata; order Ceratodontiformes; family Protopteridae; genus Protopterus; species Protopterus annectens. The sequence continues at coordinate 1,341,299,897 of NC_056726.1, read as the reverse complement.
GAAGCCCCTCTGAGGAATTGTTTAATCAAAGGATGTGAGAACAGGGGCTGGTCTGTATCGAAATGAGCTGAAATGGCTGAGCCATGGATCTTAATAGAAGAGAAGGGGAGGCCACTATTGAGTAACTCTGCTAGATAAACCAGGATAAGAGGAATGGAAGATTGTGAGGAACTGCTCCCTCTGAACTGGCTCCAGGAACAGAATCTTTTTCATTTCCCTGCGTAAGATTTTTCTGGTGCTGGGCCTTCCGGCCTCTGTGATAATGTCTAAGACCTGTTTAATTAACAGGGGCCCCTTGTTTGCTTTTAGAGTATTAGCCATGCTGACAGTTTGAGGGTCTGTAAGTCTGGGTGCAGCATTTCCTCCCCCACTTGAGTCAAGAGGTCTGAAGTCAGGGGAAGCTGCTTAGGAGGCTGTGATGTCAGGCTGCGCAGTAAGGGGTACCAATGCTGTCTGGGCCAATCTGGAGCAATGAGGATAGCCTTTGGTCTCACCTCCCTTATCTTGATCAGTACCTTGGGAATAAGAGGCACAGGAGGGAATGCATGTTCCAGGGAAAGGTCAAGGCATCCACCTTTCACGCTAGGTGGTGATACTCCTTGGTACATAATTTTTCTAGCTGGTAGTTGAGGTGTGAAGCAGAGAGATCCACCTCCAGAGTTCCCCACTCCTGAGTGACTTGCAAGAAGATTTTTCTGTGGAGCTGCCATTCGTGGAGGTCCAGAATGTTTCTGCTCTAGTGGTCTGCCAGGGTGTTATTGATCCCTAGCAGGTATTGGGCTATTAGGTGTAATTCCATGGAGGAGGCTGTCAGCCAGAGGTTCATGGCTAGTCTACACACAGGGAAAGATTGGGTGCCTCCGTTTATTGATGCACCACATTACTGTGGTGTTGTCTGTTCTGATAAGGAGAACCCCAGGCCTGAGGTGGGGTTTGAAGGATGTCAGAGCTTTTTGCACTGCCATTATTTCCTGCTGGTTGATGTTAAGGGGAGGTGCTGGGCATCCCAAAGACCTTGGGTGCACCTTCCTGCCAGGTGAGTGCCCCAAGCAAGGTCTGAGGCATTGGTGGTGATTGTCCGCCCGGTAGGGGGGAGAATGAAGGGAACACCCTTGTTTTTGCTCAGGCCCCTGCCCACCAGAGAAACTCAGACCTTATGCAGGGGATCACAGGGAGAGAGGTCTCTAGAGACAGAGTGCTGGCATCAAAGGTTCTTTAGATACCACTGAAGTTTTCTTATGTGAAGTCTGGCCAGAGGAATTAGAAGGAAGCAAGATGATATGTACCCCAAGGCTTGCAGGAACTTCCTCGCCGTGAGGTGACTTCTAGAAGCCAGCTGGTAAAGTAGAGAGGCAGGAAGCTCTGCTTTTCTGGGTATAGGAAAGCCATTTTGGATGCTATGTCCAGCAGTGCTCCCAAGGAAATGATCTTCCTGGAGTGTGTTTGCTTTGATTTCTTCTCGTTGATGGTGAACCCTAAGGAAGTTAGGAGGGTTTTGACAAAGAGGAGATCCTGAAGCAGTTTTTCTTTGCAATCTGCTTGAATGAGGCAGTTGTCCAGATAAGGGTAAATCTGAATATTTCTTTGTCTGCAAAATGCTATGGCTGGGGCTAAGCATTTGGTGAATACCCTGGGAGCAGTAGATAAGCCAAAGGGTAGCGCAGAGAACTGAAAGTGTAGTGAGCCTGCTCTGAAGTGCAGGAATTTCCTGCAGGATTCCCTTATGGGGATGTGGAGGTAGGCATCTTTTAGGTCTAGGTTCACTAAGAAAACATTTCTCATCAGCATAGGCAGCAGCTGCTGCAAAGTTAGCAATTTGAATTTGGGGACCACCAGGTAGGTGTTCAGAAAGGATAGATCCAGGATGGGGCACCAAGTGCCCACTTTACTTGGAACAAGGAATAGTCTGGAATAAAAGCCTTTGCCTGTTTGATCTGCGGGAAAAGGTTCTACTGCCCCCTGGGATATGAGAGTTTGGACTTGCTTCAATGCCTCTGCTCACTGATTTGGGGGTAAGTCTGGGTACCCTCTTGGAAATGGGAGTTCGTTGAAAGAGAATTTGTATCCCTGGAAAATGATTTTTAAGACCCATTGGTCCTTTGTTACAGAAAGCCAATTTTCTTTGCAGAGGGAGAGCCTTTCTCCTTGCTTTTGGTGAGTGAAAGGAAGGCAAAGGGGGGAGGCGTCATTGTGAATTTTTGCCATAGAAGGATTGCTTAGAACTCCCTGCCTTGTGGTGGAAGTGGTCCACTTTTTGGTTCTCTGCTGTCCCTGTGATAGGGGGCTGGGTGGACTGTCCTTGCGGGGCTTACCTTGCCCCTGCCTGCTAGGTGCAGGAAAGGACCAGTGTTTGGAGGGAAAATTCCTGCTAAACCTAGGAGGTTGAACCTGAAAGAAATCTTTTACTGTTTGCACAGATTTTGCTTTGTCTTCCATCTTTTTAAGCAATCTTCTGCTTTTACTTCAAACAAGCGGTCCTTATCCAAAGGTGCATCAATCAATTTAGACTTGACATGATCAGGAGAGAGGTTGTTCCCTCAACCATGCATGTTTCCTAATGACAGATCCTGACACTGCTGCACTTGAGGCTTCTAGGGCATCATATCCACAGTGCAAGGAGTGCTTCACCACTTGACAAGTAGAGTGCAGTAAATCTGTTAACTCTTTCGAATTGGCACAGTCAGGAAAGTTAGAAATATTTTGCTTTAATAGCTCCAAAGTGTGTTGTTGATATTTTAACATGCAGAGGTGTATACTTTTTTACCCCATCTGTCCAGAGCTCTGGCATTCTTGTCATAAGGAGTAGGATTCTTTGCAGAACTAGCCTTAGCTCCTTTGAATCCCTGTGTGATGACCTCTGGGTCTGCAGCAGGAATTCTGTACAGGTATTTGTGAGAATCTCGTACTCTGTGATACCTGTCAGGTTTACTGGGGGCAGGTGGGAGGGCATCAGGGGCTAAGCTGGATTAATGGAAAACATCATCCACCACTTCTAGGATAGGGGTGATGGCCGGGGGTCTGTACTGGGGCAGGTCTAGAAACTCTCTTAGCCTTTCTTAGACTGAGGGAAGTCCTGAGATTCCCAGTGGAAATGTTCCCTGAGGGTGTGAAGGGTTTCCCCAAAGGAAAGCTCTTCTGGTGGGGAGGCAGAAGGAATGGATTCCTCTGCATCCAAATCCTCATAAGCAGTCAGAGGTTGTTGTTCCTCTTCAAAATCTGAATAATCAGATTACTCAGAATCCTGCTCTGTCATTATTTCAGGAGAAGGGTGTCTTTTCCTTTTAGAAATTGTGGCCTGACTACCCCTGATAAGGGAGATAAGATCCTCCGCTATCTTAAGCATTTGGGCTTGGGGTGGTGGAGCTGGAGTAAGATGGTGGCTAGAGGTAGCTTTTCTAGGAATGGCCTGGCTTCTAGGCCTAAGAGAATCTGCACGTCTGAGAGCAATGGTAGTAGGATGAGAAGACGTCATTTTTTGTCTAGAATCGGGAGTGCAAAAGGCCTCCTCAGAAGCTGGCGCCTGTGTTGCGGCTCAGGACCAAACCGAAGCAGAGACAACCAAAGGCTCAGAAGATGAGGATTTCTGCCGCATACCAGACTCCGAAAGGGTGTCGGTAGAGGCCTGTGTAGATATCGTATTGGGCATCAGGAGCTGTGAAAGTGCCTCAATGAATTCCGGAGAACTGACAACCTGCTTAGCGGTAGCATCTTCAGAAAGCTTAGCCTTGTGTGGTCTGTCTTTATCTTTAGCTTTACATTTTTTCAGAATGTCTACGGATTGTTGGCTGATGGATGCCATATCAGAATGCGAAGACGGAAGACGAAAATACCTGTCTACAATAAGAGCCCTACGATTAATGGTTTTCGCATTAAAGAGGGCACAGAACCGGCAATGGGGGACGTCGTGGTCTGGACCTAAACAAGTGATGCAGTATGAATGGAAGTCTTGGTGTGGAATCTGCTTTCCACAGGCGAGACAACTGTTAACTTTTTTGGACATCGGTTAGTGCAAGAAAAAAGGATCCCCAACGGGGTACTTAGCTTTAGACGGTTTCAGCTGTAATTCCAGCTCTGGTAGTGACCGACCGGCACACTTGCAAACTGCTTCTGCTATGGTCCCCATGGCAAGAAAGACTGATGTAATGCCGTCAGCTGCCTTGCTTTATAGCACTGACGACCTGATGTCAGTCATCAAGCGACAGCAGCCGACGTAGGAAAACACTGACTCTGGTATTCTAGCCGACCAAGGGCTACCACAGCAGGGATAACCCACAGATGATGACAGCAACAGTGAAACATGAAGAACATCTTCAGTATCAAACAACTAGGCAGAACTGTGGCTGTAAGTACTTCTGGCAAATGTTGCGCAACATATATTGCAATAATGTTCCTTTAATGATTTTGTGTACTCTTTATTTATCCTGTATGACATCATTTATGTCAAAATTAAAGAAAACAAAATGAGGCTTAAAAACTATCAAGTATCCATATTCCATTAATTAAAAAACAAACAGCTACATACATGTGTGGAAACTCTTTCTCCATACTCTACCATAGTATCAACCACTTTTCCCAGGTATGCTTTCAGTATCTCTGACTCTACCTAATCTATGCTGAAACACCAACATATCCTTTATTATATTATTTTCTGTCCACTCGGTCTTTCCCAGTGGCTCTCCTTCCTTCACTCCACTGCAAACCTCTCATCTTCTTTGCTCAAGAATTCTGACAAAAGTCAAAAATAACAGGGGGACAAGGGCCAAAGAGCAGGGACAAATTTTTCAATATTACACTAATGTCTGTCATTAATAACTGACTGTAGTCCTCTGATGGATACCAGAAATCAAATATTTTATGATGGACAAGAAAATATATGAGACAAAAATAAAGGACTTTCAACAAAATCAGAGAGAGACTAATCTGTTCATTTCCTGAAGAAAGAGCCAGCACTTTCAGTCCTAGCAAGAGCTCTATGACCTATTTCCTTGAGAAACAGTCTACTCAGCCCATTTGTTCCCTGGAGAGACAAGAGTCAGGAGATATGAAGTGGGTTAGTCTGCTTACCCAGCAGACTCCAGTCACTGCTCTCTGGAGATCTTATCCACCACAGCACCTCTCCTGAGCTCCACTGTGTCTGCCTATCACAGGATACATGCACCTCTCCACACACATCTTCCCTGGTTTAAACTTCCTCGGTGTGGGTAGTGTATGCTCAGCAGGCTTGTTCTCCAGGGGTGTAAAACATGGTGCTTCCTCTAGATGTCACAGAAGTGCTGAACCAGAACCATTTTCCCCTCACCAGGATGGACAAGCCAGTGATAGATGCTCACTCCCATCCTAATTGGCCCATCCCCTCCAGCTACCATAATACAACACAAGGCAGGCCATCCGATCTCAGACAAAACTTCATCCATATGCCCTTTTGTCCACATGGCTGTAATACAGCTAAATTGGTGTGATAAATTTCACCCCCCCCCCCCCATGAGTAGTCTTAAGTTTTCTTTCCATTTCACCTGCACTACATGACTTAATGTTAACAGCAAAGGCTATCGTGTGTGTATGTGTATACACATATACACACACACACACACACACACACACACACACACACACACACACACACACACACACACACACACTTTTTGAAAGATAAATGAAAGAAAGAGATTTTTAAATGTAGAATATGACTAAAACATTCAGTAAGGACTCGAGATAAGAGATGACTGGCTTGCTTTAATCATTTGAGGACTCATAAAATCTTCCAAATCACAGTTCACCTCAGGAACACAGTGGACTGCTTTCTTTGGCGGAGAAAAGAGTAGACACTTCATGTGGAGAACTTTCAGGATCCTGAGGTCTGAGTGAAAAGCATTGTAAGTTGTTTACCAGACTGTGGTGGTGAAACGATGACATCTGAGTTACAGGATGACACGCAATTTACTGGTCAGGCTGCTGCTTCATCCAAACCTATGGTCAATGGTTTTAGATAGTGGCTGAAAGAAAGTGATCACAGATGCCAACAAAAAAAAACATTTCTTTGCTTGGAGTACAGCTACTGCTCCTCCATGCTGAAAGGAGTCACCTGAGGGGGTCTGGCCACCATGCAAAGATGATGCATTGTAGCCTCCTGCAGGAGCTCATAGTCCACTGGAAGCAAGCCTCAAGGCAGACACAGAAGATATTAGATGAATTATATCACTCAGGTTACCTAGAAATGCCTAGGGATCCCACAGGATGAAGTGGAAATGATACTGGGGTAGGAAAGTACAGTTTACTCTACTCTGCTTGTTAAAATTGCAATCTTCAAGTGCTTTTGTCTTGCATCAAGACTTCATCAAAACTGCAGTAATCACGTAAACCACAAAATATAAAGGAACATCCTGTAGTCATGTGGTTAAAACCGACCAATACAAATAATGCTTAAAAAATTAATTAATTAATTAAAAACTTGAAAATGTAATGACAGTTTGAAACAGTGTATATGAGTGAAAAAACAGTGCCAAACATGTTACAACAATGTATATACAACAAATTATGACTGATGAATTACCCCTCAATACTTTTCAATTTAGGACACAGAAGAACACCTCAACAGAAAGGAATTAATATGGATTTTGATGTGTGATGTCCTTACTTCCCCTGGGCTTAATGACTGCTGTTCCATTACTCCAATCCTAAAATTGAAAAGTATGCAGGAGTAATTCATCAGTCATAATTTGTTGTACATACATTGTTGTAGCATACTTAGCACTGTTTTTTCACTCATATACACTGTTTCAAAGTGTCATTACATTTTCAAGTTTTTAATTCATTAATTTTTTAAGCATTATTTGTATTGGTTGGTTTTAACCACATGACTACGGGATGTTCCTTTATATTGTGTGGTTTATGTGACTACTGCAGTTCTGATGAAGTCTTGATATAAGACGAAAGCGCTTGACTGCTGTTTTTGCTCAATAAATCTTTGGTGGTTGCTACTAGCTGTGTGGTTATGTACTGGACTTGTGTGCTCCCTGGACCTCCATCAGTTTTTCTTGTTTGGTTCTTGGTTTCTCTTGTTACAATTGCAATCTTCACCAGAACAGGCTTAAAAAAATGGATAAATTAATGAAATCTGCAAATATTCTACATATCAAAAAGATTATAACAGAATAAAAAATGCTGAATCAAAAAAAAACAATTCATCTTAAAATGTGGACATGTTTTCTAGCTGTTTCAGTACTGTGAGATGGTTTAATGGACAGCACAATTTTTTTTAAGTGTAACCCTCCAAAGCCCAAGTTATTGCGATACCAACAGTATTTCTTGATTGAAATAAGCAAAATGGACAGCTAGGCTTTGCAAAAACTAATATAATACTGATATTATATTTGGGTAATTTAATTAGAAATGTTTTCCACCATTAACTCAATACTTCTATCAGCACACTGAAGTACTTTCTCATCATGGTCCTGTAGGCTGCTATGCTGCTACAACACTAATGAGTTGTTAACTAAGAAGCTGAGTGCAGCTGTCTTATACGGCAACTGAATGCACCTGTCCTACGTCACACTGCACTCATACTGCTAATGCAATACTAAATCAGCACAGTCAGGAACATGATTCAGGAGAAAGATGCAATAAAGTCCAAAAAAGCATAGATGGAAAATGTATGTGCTGTTTCTGCATTTGTGTTCTGTGAGCTGGTAAGCCAGCAGTGAATAAACTAAAAGGCAATGGATAATGTGTGATCCAACAGTCTGACAGAAACAGAGTCAGAATGGGGTTGATCATCTCAATCTCAGAAGAAAGGAAACAAAAAGGATGTAAGAAGTGGGAAACAAAAGCATGGGTGAAGAGAAAGTACAGTTGTGTACACTTACCATTAATGTAGATGCTCGAGTGTATTCACTGTTGCAGTTATCACATTTGGGTTATCTGCTTGCAGTAGCCCTCAGTTGGCCTAATTATCAAAGTCTTGGGTCCTGCTTCGGTTGCTGTCTCATCTTCCGTGACGTCAAGTAGTCAGGGGTATAAAAGCATGCAGCCAACCCCATTACATTAGTTTTTCTTGCCCCAGATGTCAGGTGCCCCCCTTAATGGGAAGCAATTAAATATAAATATACAAGGTTATACCTCCAACAAAAATGCAAATACACCAAAAAGCTTTTAAGTATAGTAGAGGAGAATAGAGGTATAGCCAAAATAAGTCAGGGGGCTGGAGGGAGGGTAACCAGGACTGCAACAGTGAATAGACTCTAACATCTACAGTTATGGTAAGTGTACACAACCGTACTATGTTCTTCGTGTTTCACTGCTGCAGTCATCGCATTTGGGTAGATTCCCAAAGCTAAGGATGAGAGGAGGAATTTAGATAGCATTAGGACCAGCTATAAGGCCCTGCAAAACTGCAGTGGCAAAGCCAGCTCTGGATTTAGAGAAAATTGGCAAATGGTAATGCTTGGTGAAAGTATGTACAGAACTCCAGGTAGCAGCTTCCAGGATATCTCTAGTAGGGACACCTCTGAGAAAGGCTGTAGAGGTAGATGCAGCCCTGTTTGAATGGGGTCTAATCCCCTGTGGGATAGGTTTTCCATGGTGCTTATAGCAGAAATTAATGCAATGGCCTATCCATTAGAAATGTATTGCTTTGAAATAGCCTTCCCCTCTGCTCCTGCAGCAAATGCCACCAGCAGTTGTTCAGATTTCCTTTGAGGTTTAGTCCTGTCCAAGTAAACTCTAAATTGTCTGTGCACATCTAAGGAGTGCAGTATCCGTTCCCCTTTGTTCTGTGGATTAGAAAAGAAGGTTGGCAAACGAATGGACTGATTAAGAGCCACAGTGGATACCACCTTGGGCATGAAAGAGGGATTGGTCCTGAGGGACAACCTGTCCGCATGAAAGATGAAAGGCTCCACTGCCATAAGGGCCTGTAATTCAGATACCTTTTCTTGCTGAAGTGATTGCTAAAAGGAAAGCCATTTTCCAAGAAAGGAATTTTAACTCTGCAGTTGCAGCTGGTTCAAAAGGAGGAAGAGTGGTTTTTTCGAATACAAAATTAAGGCCCCAGGCTGGAGTTGGGGCTCTCCTGGGTGTTCTTAAGTTTTTGGCCCCTCTGAGGAACTGCTTGAGCAGCGGGTGAGAAAAGAGGGGTGGTTCTGTGTTGTAATGAGATGAAATGGCTGAGGTATGAATTTTGATTGGAGGAAAAGGAGAGGTCCTTGTGAAGCATCTCAGTGAAGTATTGAAGAATCTGAGGTAAATTGGCCGCTGCTGTGGCCATCCCTTGAGTTTGGTTCCCGGCACAGAATCTTTTCCATTTTTCAGCATAAGATTTTCTAGTACTAGGCCTCCTTACCTCCAAAATGACATCCAACACTTGTTTACTTAGGGATGGTAACAGAGAGATTAGGAAATAAGCTGGGCTGCCAGGTCCAGGGTTTGAAGTTGGGGGTGCAGAATCTGAGACAGCAGGGTAGGGGTCTGAGGTAGGTGTCATGGGGCCACCTGTGACACACTGCGCAAGAGGAGGTACCAGTGTTGGCGTGGCCAGTCTGGTGCAATCAGTATCATCCTTGGTTTGTCCTGTTTGATCTTTAGTAGTACTTTGAGGAGGAGAGGCAGAGGAGGAAAGGCATAAACTGATAGATTTTTCCAGCTGAAGGACAGAGCATCCACTTTCCAAGCTTGCTTGTGGGGAGTCCTTGTGCAAAATTTATCCAATTGGTAGTTCTGGGAGGAGGCAAACAAGTCTATATCTGGGATCCCCCACTTGTTGATCAACATGTTGAAAATCTTTGGTTCCAGTTTCCACACGTGTGGGTCCATGAGATTTCTGCTTAGTTTGTCTGCCAGTGTATTTAGTTTTCCTAGCAGGAATTGAGCCTGTATATGCACTTGGTACAAGGCTGTGCTCCACAGAGTCATGGCTAGTCTGCAGAGGGGGTAAGAATGGGTACACCCTGCTTATGTACCACATAACAGTGGTGTTGTCCGTCTTTACCATTAATTGTCCTGGAAGAATGTGGTCCTTGAAGGCTGTCAGAGCATTCTGTACAGCTAACATTTTTTTTTGATTGATATGCAGGTGCATTTGACTTGGATTCTATTTGCCCTGAATGCACTTCCCTGCCAGGTGAGCCCCCCCCATACATAGTCTGATGCGTCTGTTGTTAGGGTTTGGATGGCAGGGGGAAGAGTGAATGGTAGTCCCTTGTTTTGGTGGCAGGCCTCTGCCCACCAAAGGAATTCTAACCGTAGGCAAGGTATGATAGGAATCATTGTTTCTAGATCCTGAGAATGTTGACACCATAGGCTTTTTAGATACCATTGTAGTTTCCTCATATGCAGTTTTGCATATGGAATTAGTAGAATGCACAAGGCCATGAACACCAAGGCTTGCAGTATTTGCCTTGCAGATAGGGTTTTTGTGGCCACTAGCTTGAAGTAAGTTGTCAAATGAATTTGTTTCTCTGGCGTGAAGAAAGCCATCTGGGAAGTTGTGTTCAAGCTTGGTCCCAGGAATATAATTTGTTGACAGGGTACCAGATGTGATTTATTTTCGTTTATGGTGTACCCCAGACAAGTTAACACCTTTTGTACAAATGTCAGATGATTCAGAAGTATGTCCTGGCTTTCTGCCTGAATTAGACAATCGTCCAGGTATGGGTATATTTGAATATTTCTTTGCCTGCAAAAGGCAATGACTGGAGGTAGGCACTTTGTGAATACCCTGGGTGCAGTAGATAACCCAAAGGGCAGTGCAGAGAACTGATAGTGCATGCAGCCTGCTTTGAAGCGTAGGTATTTTCTGCCAGATTCCCTGATTGGGATGTGCAGGTAGGCTTCCTTTTAATCCAGTGTGGCCAACCAGGCATCTTTGCCTATCATGGGAAGCAACTGGTGAAGAGTTAGTATCTTGAATTTTGGAATCACCAAAAAGGTGTTTAGGATAGAAAGGTCCATGATAGGACACCATGAATTGTCTTTTCTGGGTACCAGGAAAAGTCTTGAGTAGAAACCTTGTCCCTTTTCCTCTTCTGGTTCAGTCTGAATAGCCTTTAATCTTAAGAGAGAGTACTTGCTTTTGAGCCTCTGCCCACTGATTTGGGGATAGATCTGGCCAACCGTTTGGGGTTGGTAACATGTGGAAGTGAAATCTGTATCCTTGGGAAACTATGTTTAAAACCCATTTGTTCTGGGTAATGAGTTCCCAGTTTTTTGCTTGCAGAGCAATCTTTCCCCCTAAAGGAGCAGTCAGTTGAGAAGTGCTTGGAAGTATTAATGTTAAGTGATTGACACAGCTTACCATAGGGGGGGTCTTTCTACTCCCTGATTTGGAAGTGGGAGCCCCCCACTGCTTAGTCCTGTGTGTACCCTGGGACTGAAGCCTGGGTGTTCTGCTGGTTCTGGATTTGAACTGAGAAGGCCTGGAAGAGGCAGGAAAGGACCACTTTTTTGAGGGCCAATGCCTACTAAATCTAGGAGGCTGCACTTGTAAGAAATCTTTAACAGTTTTCATAGATTTAGTTTTTTCCTCAATCTTTTTAAGAACTTCTTCTGCTTTGTTGCCAAACAGGTGGTCCTGATTTAAGGGAGCATCCAGCAATTTAGTTTTAACATGATCTGGCAAAGATTGCTCCTTAAGCCAAGCATGTCTTCTAAGTACAGACCCGGTGACAGCAGCCCTGCAAGATGCCTCTAGTGAATCAAAACCACAATGCAAAGTATGTTTTCCAACCTGTTCAGCAGAATGCATTAAATCCTGTAAATCCTTATTTTCAGCACAATCAGGAATCAACATCATTTTCTGTTTAAGCAATCCAATAATATGCTGCTGATACTTTAACATATGAAACTGGCAATTTAAAGCCCTGATGGCCAAGGTTGCAGAGGTGTATACCTTCTTACCCCATCTATCCAGGGCCCTGGAATCTCTATCAGAGGAGGTAGGATTTTTGGCAGTAGTAGCCTTAATGCCCTTGGGTCCCTGTGAAATGGTCTCAGGATCCACAGTAGGATTTTTAAAAAGGAACTTGTGAGAATCAGAAACCCTGTAATATCTATCAGGTTTTCTGGGAGTAGGAGGTAAAGAGTCAGGGACCAAGTTAGATTCCGAAAAGGCATCGTCAACAATGTCCAGCACAGGAGGGATAGCTAAAAGCCCTGTGTTGGGGCAGGAGTAAGAAATCTCTAAGTCTTTTTTTAGAATCAGAGTAATCCTGGCTTTCCCAGTGAAAATGCTCCCTAAGAGTATGCAAGGTTTCACCAAAAGAAAAATCCTCTAGGGTAGAAGCAGAGGGAATAGAGTCCTCTGCATCAGAATCCTCATAGGTAGATAAGGGTAAATCCTGGTCGTCAGAGGAGACAGAAATTTCAGAATCTTGGTCAGAAGTATCATAAACAAATTCAGTCCTAGATCTCTTAGAGGGGGAAGGCTGGCTTCCCCTGGTTAAAGTAATAAGGTCTTCAGCCATTCTTACCATTTGTTTTTTTAGGCATAAAGGCCTGACCATGCGGTCTGGGCTTTGGGTTTCCTAGGCATGGTTCGAGTTTTAGGCCTAGAAGAAGAAGATGGCGTTGATTTAATAAGCAAGTCAGTAGGCCTGAATACACCCTCAGAAGCCGGTGCCTGCACAGCGGCTCCGGACCCATCCAAGGTAGAGACATCCGCAGGTTCCACAGTTGAAGCATCTCGCGGCATACCGGACTCCAAATGGGTCTCAGTAGAGGCCTGCGAATCTGAAGTAGTGGGTATCGGGCTGCGAAAGCACTTCACTGAGTACCGGCGAACTGGCGACTAGCTCAGGAGAAGCATCTTCGGCAGCTTTGGACCTAGGCGGCCTGTCTCTGTCTTTATTTTTGCGGTTTTTCAGGATGTCGGTAGTCGGGTGACTTTCCGAAGACATATCTGGATAATTTAACCAATTACCAAAATATTTAGAAGCGAAAATGTACCGATGATGAATAGTTTGTGGTTTAAATAAGGCACAACACCGGCAGCGAGGTACGTCGTGGTCAGGGCCTAGGCAAGGAATACAGTACAAATGAAAATCTTTATGAGGTAATTCCTTTCCACAAGAAATACAATTATTGACTTTTACTGGCATCGGTTTAGAGCAAGAAAAAGTTTCCCCAATGGGGTACTTAGCTTTAGTTGAAGACTTCAGTTCTGAAACTCGAAAAAGAAAATTTCAGGAGTTGGCTGACCGGCACTTGTGAACTGCTTCTGCTTTGGGCACTGCACGGCAAGAAAGCCTGATGTAATGGCATCGGCTGCATGCTTTACATCCCAGACTACCTGATGTCATGGAAGATGAGACAGCAACTGATGCAGGACTCAAGATTTTGATAATCAGGCCGACTGAGGGCTACTGCAAGCAGATAACCCAAATGTGATGACTGCAACAGTAAAACACGAAGAACATCCAGACGTATTTGACTTTTAGACATTAATGCAAGATCTAAAAGTCCAAGAAATCAGATGGATAACATTCCCTTTCCTACAAAAGAAATGTAGAATAATGAAGCATGAAGGTTTCACATGGAACAATGCAGAAAACCTGAGGCAAGGGGAATACATTCTCTTGAAAGAATGAAAGAGGACACAAATGGAGCTATTTGAAAATGGAGACAAGTAGAAAAATACATGAATGGGAAGCTGCATAACAAAATGTCAGACAGTGGCAGACAACATTTCAACACAAAGCATCTGAAAGCCATGCAACAGAGAACATTGACTAACAAAATTTTCAAAGGAACATCAGTAGTAAAAGAGTCACGCCACAGACTGGACACAATGAAGGCAGGGGGGTATAAGACACAGCCAAAACCCTATTAAGCAAGAAAAATTAAACCGCTAAGAGTATATCATGCTCCCTTAATGCATTAAAAAGAATGCAAGGCATACAAACTTAACAATAAAAAAGGTCTGTACATGAGGCAAAATATACAATAACTAAGTTAGGAAGAGATGAGATCAAAATAGTGATGTATAATCAATCAACAGGGAAGTCTCCTGGAATAGCTGGTATTCCTGTGAAAGTTTGGAAAACGGGAGAGAAGTGATAACGATATGGAAGGTTTGTTTTGACAGTATTTTAAAGGAGGGGGGTAATATATCAGCATCTTGGAAGAAAGTTGTGGTGGCTATACAGTAGAGAGTTGATTATCCAAACCATCAATTATCCGAACACAGCCTTCCAACGTTTTCATGTAGGAAAAATTATAAAGTCTGAATATTCCATGAAACCAGCTGCCGACAACAGAACACTCACAAACATAAGATGGAAACTATAACGGATGCACAATAAATGAAAACCGAAGTTGAAATGAAAATACGTTCTTTAATATACCATAATAGACTACTAGTTTGTTACTATTATGGTCTATTAAAGAACGTATTTTCATTTCAACTTCGGTTTTCATTTATTGTGCATCCATGAGTTATAGTTTCCAGCTTACGTTTGTGGAAAGTCTGAATATGTAATGCTTGTGTGTGTGTGTTTTTGAGCTTGTAGCCCACTCATGTGAAAAATATTCTGTATTGTCAACTGGAATCACTGAATGGGTGAAAAGTGTATTCTCTGCGTGCAGAAAAAAATAAGATTGTAGAAGTTTTAATACGGTTTAATTATATGTTTGATTATCTGAACAACCCTAGGTCCCAATTAGTTTGGATAATCAACTCTCTACTGTATTATCTAAAGACCCTTCACATATACCTCCATGTAAACCCATTTCAATATTAAACCATAATAAAAACGTGTTTATGTCTATACTAGCTAAGAGAATGGCAAAGGTGCTGTCAAAATTGATAGGGGATCAATGTGGTTTTGTGGTGTCGAGGCAAATATTTGAGAACATTAACAGAACAATGATGATCCACAGGGAAACAGAATGTAAGAAAATACCACTGTTCATAGGTTCATAGGTTCATACTAGGCTATCTGCCCGAGGGCATTTATAAGCCTAGCCCATTGTTTTGTGGCTTACGCCACCCCTTTAGTATGGGGAACTATACCCATTATTTTGCTGTGCCTCTGTCGAGCAGTGACACTGAGGTAATTCCTGGGGTATATCTGCGATCTCCCATCCATTGGTCAAGATTTCTCTTGAACAAGGCCAGAGAGGTGCTCTGCCTCACATGTACCGGGATGTTGTTCCACAGCATAGGGAGTCTTTGGGTGATGAATCTATCTCTCCAGCACGTCCTATTAATAGCCGTGTCGAGGTTTAAGTCTCCCGCCCTTGTGGCTCTGATGGATCTAGATTTTTTGAGGTGAAGCATATTCATCAAATCTGGGTTTGACATGGCCTTGTATGTTAGGCAAAGGTCACCTCTGAACAAGCGGTAAGCGACTGAATAGAGCTGGAGTTCTTTCAGTCGGGCAGCATAGGACAGATTTTTGAGACCCTTTATCCTTTTGGTGAGGAACTTTGTGGCCTCTCCAGCTGCTGCAAGTGTCGGGTCAGATACATTCGAATGGGGCATTGTACTCAATCATTGGTCTGATGAGTGATGAGTAAAGGGAGACTATGACCTCCCTTGATCTAGATGAGAATCCCTTCATGATAAGGTGGGCAATGTAGAAGGACTTCCTAACTACTTTAGCTACATGGGTGTCGAATGACAGACTACTATCAACCTGGGTCCCCAGGTCCCTGATAACTTCTTCTGTGCTCAGTGGATTGCCACCTATTTGGTAGCTAGGGGTAACCTTGTTTTCCGAAGGGTATGACTATGCATTTTTTGGCATTTAACTTTAGGCCGTGGCTCTGGCACCAGTTATCCGTTTCTGTGAGACCTTTCTGAAGGATATCTGTGTCAGATGTGTTTTCTACTATGGCCCAGTTTGCAGTCATCTGCAAACTTTGTCAGCCATAACCCTCCTGTGTTTGCTTGTACTTGGAAAAGTAGATGCCAAACAAGAGTGGGCCCAGGACTGAGCCCTGTGGGACACCACTTGTGACAGGCTTTGAGTCTGACATGGCGCCAGCAACTCTGACCCTGTGGGTTCTATCACTCAGCCAGTTTGCAACCCATCTTGTGATGTATGGGTTAACATTTAAGCTGATGAGTTTTTCAATGATACCCGAGTGGGGTATTGTATCGAAGGCCTTAGCCAGATCGAGGTAGGCTGTATGGACTGCCTTTCCCTCATCAATGGCTTTGGTGACTGTTTGAAAAAGTCAACCAAGTTTAAAAGGCATGATCTGCCTTTGACAAAGCCAAACTGGGTTGGATCCAAAGTCTGCAAATTCCCTATGTCTTTATTTATGAGGTCCATTATGATCCTCTCCATGGCTTTGCAGATAAGGCTTGTCAAGCTAATGGGCGGTAATTTCCAGGGTCTGTGGAGGCACCGCCTTTGTGAAGTGGGACCACAGTTGCAGTGCGCCACTCCTGGAGTGCGTATCCAGAGGTAAGACTTTGATTAAACAGCTGTCCTAGCTGTGGGTTTAATTCCTCATTGAGTTCGTGGAGCACACAGCCGGGGACACCATCGGGTCCCATGGATGCTGTATTTTTTGCTTTGGAGAGAGCAGTTCTCACTTGGGCGCTGGAGATGTTTGGGGGCTGCACTCATTTGGTATAGATATCTCTCCTTTTGGGGAGGGGAGTTTGCACTGAACCTGTCAGCCAGTATGTTGGCAATGTCTGTAGGATCAGTAATCTTCACATCATTTTGAACTAGTTCTGAGCATATCTGGGAGTTTCCTCCTAGGTTTCTAACATAGCTAAAGAAGGCCTTATGATTGTCTTTTGAGTCTTTAGCTATTTTTCTCTCGAAATTTGCTTTGGATGATTTTATGAGAGCTCTTAGTTTTTACTTATAGTGATCAAGGGTGTCTTACCTTTTAAGGATTTTGCTCTATCTTGTAGTAGCTTCCTCCTTTTGTTGTAGAGTTTGTTTATGGCTGGGGTCCACCAGACTGGACGCTTGCCTTTGGTACAAAGAGTCTTTGTTTTGCTTGGGATTGCCTTATCCATGCAGTCCTGCAGGTGCTGGTAGAAGGCGTTTGTAAGTGATTCAGCGGCTTGAGTATTGTTTTCCGGGCTCGGGGCCTGAAAGGAGACCACACTAGTCTTTAGAAGTGTGAAGTCGGCTTTTGAGAAGTTCTTTACTGTGGTCTTTTTTATTTCAGGTGGGGGTGGGATGAGGACCTCCAGCGAGATTAGTTTGTGATCTGATCTCACCAGTGAGGGGTATACTTCCGGTGTTGAACATTGTGCTCCCATGTTCGTGATGATGAGATCAAGTATGTTATCTCCTCTTGTGGGGATGGTGACTAGTTGTTCCATGGCATTTGGTGGGTCTTTATGCAGAAAAAGCATTCGAGTCAGTTGGGATTTGATGAGCAAGGGCAACTGCAGCATCTATATTCCATGGGAGAATAATAGGGTTAATTAGAAGGATATATGAAGGGTTGGAGACAAGAATCAAGATGGGAGGGTGCTATGTCAGCAAGCTGTGTTAAGATAACTGGCTCCAAACTTCCAGCACTACAGCAGTTATACACAGCACGATGTCGCAACAGAGCTACAAAAATAATCAAGAGCCACACACCATGCTTATGAACTGTTCACATGCTTGTCATCTGGCAGAAGATACCACAGTGAGTGTGCGCTGTAAAACTTCTAGGTTCAGAAACAACTTTTTCCCTCAGGTAGTGAGACTTGAACTCTCGCAGTAATCTCAGGGAAGCCGGACACTGACAAGATATGGGACAGCCAGCTCTTTTGGTGCAAATAAATAAGAGACAGTTCGGATTCTAAACATTAACAATACACAGTCGGCAATGAATGTGCAACATTATACTAACTAGATCCTTATTCATGTGAGAATCATTTAGTGCAACAGGAACTTGTGCAATAAGAAATCATTCAGCTGATAAAAATTATAGATAAGGAAAACTGTGGTAATATGTAAGCAGAATAACCTGTCTAATGTGAAATGATGAATATATGTCCATTGTATGTGTTATCATATGCATGTATATGTCTTCTTACATCAAGCCTGATGCACGCAGTTTCGTTTAGACTGCACTTGTGTAGGCTAAATGACAAAGTTTACTTTGACTGTGTTTGACCAGAAGAACAAGGCAGGGATGCCAACTTTCCCCTTTATTTGCTTTTTATTTAAAGCTATTGGCAAAGAAAAGAAAGGAATCACAATTTCAAGGACATAAATGGTTCAGTAAGCAAGAAAAGTGGACATTATTTGAAGATGACAGTATGCTGCACTTGAAAAATACAGAAGAGGAGATTCCATTTTTTAGATGGTTTCAAGTCTTTTCGGGATATAAAATTAATGAAGATAAACACAAAGATGATAGTGGTAAACTATTTATCCGCACATTAATTGTTTCAGCAATATTCACATTTATGGGGACATGTTAAGAAATATTTAGGTGTATGGATTAAAAAAGATACTGTTATGGCAGGTAAGGATATGTAGGAAGAGATGAAACAAAAGATAAATCAAAAACTGAGAAACTGGAAGCTTTCGATTATGGATATGGGCAGTAAAATGCAAGCAGTTAAAATGTTTTTGGTCCCTTTAGTTTTATTCATGGATCAGGTGTATTTTTATCAACCAGAGGAGAAGTTGTGGATGATACTTAAGAATGAGATGAAGGAACTTGTTTAGGAGGGAAAGAGTTATATGGGACTGGTTGACTTCCCCATAGAACAAAGTGGTTTAGGATTGCCTGATTTGATGCAATACTTCACAGCCACAAAGTTCATAGGTTCACAGATTAGTACTAGACTAACTGCCTTTGTGGGCCATTTTAAGCCTAGCCAATTAATGCTCATATACATAACACATGCAGAAAGTTATAATCCAATGTGGAAAGGGATGAGACAGAGACAGGGCAGTTTGAGAAATAAGAAGAGCGTAGGATTTTGTACACAGATTCTTAAGGAGAATAACAACAATCAAAGTAGCAGAAAGTACTCTGAGAACTAACATGGGAATGTAGAAAGGAGAGTTTGCTTTGACTGCAAGTAGGCGTATAGAAAATAAGCAAGATGTGCTAACAATTTGCTGCAAAAAATATAGCAAAGGAACCAAGACAATGGGAGCAAATAACTAGAAAGAGAAAGGCAAAGGAATGGGGTGAGGCCACACAGAAGTCTGGATTGTAGGTTAGAGGTTGCCTTTTCTACAATGGATTAATATCAGACGATAGACAAAGAGAAAAGAGAGGAATGTTAAGTTAAAGGCCAGCTCTGATTGAGTTTTTAGCTGAGTCTAGAACAGCTGCTGTTGCATTTCTGCCAGTCATGTTTATGAAATGTCTTCTATTTTACCTTGGCTGAACTTGATAAACAAACACAAGTGTACTATCCTGGTAAACAAATATAAATTAAAAATAAATACATAAATAAAAAGGATAATTCAAAACGCATATAAAGTACTGCATGACAGCTATAAGAATCACTCAGAAAAGATAGGAAACTGACTGGAAAGGCAATTTGTATAGGAACAATGTGAGGACAATGATATGGCTCTCAAGTGTGCAACAAAGTCCAGAAGATTTAGGATTTTGCCTAGAGGTATTTGTATACACCACATAGACACCAAAGAAGTTTTCCTTAGGTAGACAGGAAATGCAATATGATGGGAAAGAGAGAGAGGTAAATGGGAACAAGGATCTGAACTACCTAGCTACAGTTAGGCCTTACCAAGTTTAATGCTGTTGACAGCCAAAAAAACAATTACTTGAACATGGAAATCAAAACCTAAACCAGCTGTAACTGAAGTAATGAGTATTAAAGGAGGTAAAATGAAGGTAGGATCTTTAAAAAGGGAAGGAACAAATGACAAAAATAAATGGACTATGAGAGAACAATACATGCAGAATAATAGGAGGAGGAATGAGGTTAAAGAGATTCCAGGAAGTGATCTATTTATGTAAGGTTAGAGTGAATAGCAACTAACTCTGACAAATGTCACACCTGAAGTTAAGTAAGCAAAACTCTCACTCTTTACTCAGAAGTGAGAGATTAAACTACTGGATGCTGTTTTCTTTCATCACGTAGCCCTATTAATATTATTGCTGTTATTCATGTAAGATTATACTCAACAGGGTTTTAAGGTTGAAAGTAATTTTGTTACAAATATGTAACATAAATAAGGTATAAAATAAAGCTTGCTTAAATGCAGAAACAGAGTTTAGTAATATGTGATCAGCATCCATACTAAATGACCGTGGCTTGGAAAATAAGGAATCTGCTGAATGGACATTTTTCCCTTACAGACTTAAAAACAGGATCTATGCAAGAGCAAAAATGCAAAATCTGCTTTTAAAGAACACTGCGACAATCTGTTTCCTTAAAAGCATGTTTTTTCTGCATATAAAAATAATGGACAACAGGACATCAGCATTGGCACAAGAACAGATGTTCTTATACAAAGATCCAGATAGAATACAGGATGTTCACACTGTCAGAAAAGCTGGCCTCTTATAAATTCAGCAAAAATGTGACACATCATCTGTACTATATGAGAAGTAAAGTGGAACAGTACTTTACGCTGCAACGTTAGTCCGTTTGGTTTATTATAAAGTTATTTGTTACTGCTCTAAGTTGATGCTGCAAAGTATATTCTCTCATCAGTGTATATTCTGCAAGTTTCTGTATGCAACAGACCATGAATGCAAATATAACCAGACTTTGATTTTAGCAAAATCCAGCCAGCAAGACGGAGTGTCTTAAGAAGACTTCAAATCCATCACAGTAAGCAGCGCCACATCATTTTCCAAATAATTTTTCAATTGCGAGCCAGCCTGCATTTGAATCTAAAATATGCATTCAAACACAGGGGGAGTGATGATAAGCCCTGCAGAGGGTCACTTCAGTCAAATTGCAGTAACTAACATTTGTACGTATGTGTAAAATTAAACAGAAGTATTCCAGTTTATGCAGCTTGTAGTAGTAAAGTTTTTTAGACGTCTACATCCGGAGTGAGACTGAAGTTCAAGTCGCAGTGCCATAACTTTTCTAAGAAAAGGTGGATATCCATTTGTACAGCAGTCCGCTGCCTGTTGTACTTCACCAGCTTCTCAAGTGACTCTGAAAAATTTCCAGCCATCAGCAACAACAGCCTGATCACCTGTTTTCTTGCTCACTGGTAAGACTTTTTTCTGTGTCACATATTTAGTGTGGATGCTATTACAGTTAGTATATTATTAGACAGTTTGGATGTTATTAGACAGTATGAATATTATTTATAATTCATGCAGGAGTAAACCAAGCTTTAGTAAATTGCAATGTTGGTATATACAGCACATTAGTAAATGTAAAACCTTATTAGGGCACGTTGATAGTAAGGCATTATGCAAATGTATTGCAATGTTTGACTGGTATCTCAAAGAAAACCATGTGAAATATGACAAATGTTTATTGTGTGATTCAACAAAAACTGCATTTTGTGTATTATGCCATAAAAAAGTATTGCATCATATTGCTAAAAAAATAGACTGTGAAGACAGATCTGGTCATGATAAAGAATTAACTAAGGGTAAAGTGTTTCTATTATATTCAGATGTCGGACAGTTATGTTCTGTCACCAGATGTGAAAGTTTTTTTATCTCAGCGTTACAACAGTCAAATCAGTTACTGATGAAACCTCTAGTACATTTTGTTACAAAAAAATAAAAAGACAGACACAATGAGTTCAGGAAGCTTAGACAGGTTATACATACATTTTTTCAAAAGTGCATAGGAGTTTTAGATTCAGCAGAACAGGTTACTGAAAAATATCAGAAAGACCATGCAACATTACAGGAAACTATTCAACAGCAGTTGCAGGATAAAGAAAATAAATTAGCTGAACTGACAGAGACTGGGAACTTCCTGCATACACAGCTAATCTGTGCAAAAGAAATATATTTTATAATATGTTTATGTTTTGAAAATGGTTAAACATACATAGTAGGATGGTAGTATCTGAATCTGGACAAATCATTCTCAAATGTTTTACTTTCATTCAGTTAAAGCAAGACCTGTATCAGTAGTACAGTATATAACTGCTAAGCTAATAGCATAGTCAAAAGGTACACAACAGTTTTAGTGTATAAAAATAGTTACACGAAACAGTTGTAGTGTATAAAATTAAATGAAAATAGTTAATAAGAGTAAAGATTTCAAGTCACAAGACTGACATGCTTGTATAAAGATATACAGATACAAGACAGACATGCATGCATGTTCTTTTCATCTAGAGTTCATTTGTTTACAATGCACAAAAGCAAAAGGCACACAACAGCAAATATAAATATGTAAATATAAACATGTGTTAGTTAACCTAATATCCATTTGTTTTTTACAATTTTTATATAATTGTATAGTAACACCACCCCAAACAGTTAAAGTTCTGAATTAAAATAAAATTTTCAATGATAAAATAAAATAAAATCACAGATGGTATTAGTCAAACAGTCTTTGTAAAATTAATGGTAGGACAGTTAAATACATACATAAAAATACTGAAATCCATGTAAGCTAATTGTAAAACAATGTCTATTTATGTAGTATAAATGCATAGTTATGCAAATAACAAATACTTATTATATTTCTAAATGTTTTACAACTACATTCTAATTTCAAACTGTAAGTGTATTAACATATAAATTAAAGGAAAAATGCCAAAATAATTAACTATAGTTTATGAACTATAGTTTATAGAGTATAGTTTGTGAGCTCAGACCTTCCTAGACTAGATGAATAGTTACAGGAAATGTTGGAAAGATAAGATAAACAACAAGACTGATTGCCAGACAAAGTAGCTTAAGTTTTTCTAAAGCATTATTGTTGTTAAAAGAAAAAATATATATACCTCAGTTGCTTCAAGTACAGCCAGCAAATGGGCTATAGTATACATACAGTTCAAATCAATTGTGCAGAAGGGTGTAAATACCTACTAGTGGTAATAAACAGCAAAAGCTTTATAAAAAAATGATCAAATCAGATAAAAATCCAAAGTTTGTTAGTAACCTAATAAACTAACATTCTATTCTCACAGCATAAAGCAGGTAAACAGTGCTGCAGTATTACAGGGGGAGATGTACTTTCTGAGTTTTACACTGACTGTATAAGCAGTACTGCACAAGGGTCTAAACCTGACAGGATAAGATATTTTACAAGCTGTTATCATAATGCTTATTAAATTATATTTGCAACATGTTAAACTGCAAAGCTATACAAAATGATTTACAGCTATACAAGAGAGAGTAAAAATATGTAAAAAAATTGAACAAGATTGATCACTATATTTTAATATGTTTTTGACAAAACGATGTTGGTATAAAAAAGCATGAATATTTTTAATTGTTGAGTATGTAGTTTAAAATAACAGGACATATGCCTGGTGCCAGTTCCACTAGATATTTCTAAAGAGACAAACATTTTTCAAGATTTTGCTTAATATTAATGTTATTAAATTTGTAAGATTAGACTAAACGTACTTTATAGTCTTTGTATGTACAAATACAGAAGAATTCAGTACAAATGATAGTCTTTGTATGTACAAATGCAGAAGAATTCAGTACAAATGAAATTAATGTCTAGTAATGAATATGTGTAAAAAAACATGTTTAAAAAATGAATAACAAACAGTCTGTGTAAATACATACTGTACAGGATACATTGTAATAAGTTCAAAAGTAATTTGTCAAATTGTAATTTCACTGGTTTTACCAGAGTTAGAGGAAAATTATATTAAAATATTGTACTCATACAGCTAATGGACTAATATGTACATATTCTTTAGTGTAAATATACTAAAATAATTGCTTTCAAATATTTATTATCCAAGCCCAGTTCAGTATTTTACCAAGGTGTTAATAGGCAGTTCAGAGACATAAACACAATGTGATGATTAAAATGACATTGAAACTGTATATTTTCAGCAGTGCATAAATGCTTGCAGTAGCACATGGTTCTTGTCTCTTATAGTTAATTCAGCAGTTGCAAAGAGTAAATGAAACCATTCTAAATCATAAATGAAATTCTGTGATTGCAAAAGAATAAATTAATCAAGTTAAAAAATAAAATTAAAGCAGACACAGCTCATAACTGATAAAATATTTTCACTGAATGGTCTGTAAAAGAAAAAGTTTTAAATACATTCAGTTTTGGTAGTAATACTTAATATCATTGTATTAACTATGTAAAATTGCATTTTGACTTGTATCAAAAGAAGACTAATGGTTTTGTTTCTTAATGTGTTTTCTATATAATGTAATCAAAAATACATATCAGTATAAAGTGTTTTGAGTACATTAAAATAAAAAGGAATTGTAAGATTATACTCAACAGGGTTTTAAGGTCGAAAGTAATTTTGTTACATATATGTAACATAAATAAGGTATAAAATAAAGCTTGCATAAATGCAGAAACAGAGTTTAGTAATATGTGATCAGCATCCATACTAAATGACCATGGCTTGGAAAATAAGGAATCTGCTGAATGGACATTTTTCCCTTACAGATTTAAAAACAGGATGTATGCAAGAGCAAAAATGCAAAATCTGCTTTTAAAGAACACTGTGACAATCTGTTTCCTTAAAAGCATGTTTTTCTGCATATAAAAATAATGGACAACAGGACATCAGCATTGGCACAAGAACAGATGTTCTTATACAAAGATCCAGATAGAATACAGGATGTTTACACTGTCAGAAAAGCTGGCCTCTTATAAATTCAGCAAAAATGTGACAAGACATTGCTAAACAAGGAATCTTATAATAATATTATTAAGTAGCATTTGTGTCAGCATCTGCAACAATCAGTATTGTTTCTACAGGATGAGCAATTCTCGAAAATAGAATACCAAGAGGAAATGTATATCTATGTGCATGACTAAAACTGTATATAAAGATCTGTATGAATCCAGTTATGTTACGGGTATTTGTAGAGACATATTTGACTCATAAATGTTATATCTCTCACATCATCTGTACTATATGAGAAGTAATGTGGAACAGTACTTTAAGCTGCAACGTTAGTCCGTTTGGTTTATTATAAAAAGGTATTTGTTACTGCTCTAAGTTAATGCTGCAAAGTATAGTCTCTCATCAGTGTATATTCTGCAAGTTTCTGTATGCAACAGACTGTGAATGCAAATATAACCAGACGTGGATTTTAGCAGAATCCAGCCAGCAAGACTGAGTGTCTTAAGAAGACTTCAAATCCATCACAGTAAGCAGCACCATATAATTTTCCATATAGTTTTTCAGTTAGCATTATATTTCATGAGCAATATGCAAGACAATATAATCTGTAAGGTATAAAAAAAAAAGCAAAAAAACTCACCCATGTTCACAGCATTACTGATGTAGGCAGAATCAGAGCAAGTGATGAAGAGTTTTGCTGTAAGGGGAACACACACAATGATTAGATCAGCGTAGCAATAATAAGACATCGAATCAAAATCTTGCAACATTCTTAGTACATTATTTTCTTTGGTTAAATAAACAGTACATTCCCACGTTATCAATAAAATTAAACAAAAAGTTATGTGAGCTACTCACCATAAAGACTGCTCTCTGACAGTATCTCTCACAGTAGACTCACATAATGAAGATCTAGACAGCCACCAGGATCATCATCATAATTTTCCTCTTTAGTATGGTCTTTATAATGATCTAGCAACAACTCATGAATGTAACACAACTTGCCCCACCAAGGGTAAGACTCATGCTATACAAATGGAGACTACTTGGATAGGAAACCCAGTGGGTCCACTGAAAGAGACACCCATGAAGATCAGGCATTTTGGTGAACAACCCACATTAACTTCTCTTTCTTTGGGGAGTCTCCCGCAGCAAGTACACACAAAGAATGGAGAAAAAGACACAAGGGAAACAACCACAGAGAAATGCTTCATATATTAGATGCTCCAGTAGTACAGTTCTCCAAAAGAAATCCTCCCACTGGAAAGTGAATCAGGCTTACAATGTTTGGTAAATGCATGATGTGATGTTATCAATCCCACCTTTATTCTCACTGGTGGGTCGGATCAGTCTCTGCCATTTCTCCAGCTCGAGGTCTTCAGGAAAGCTTGTGGGCCTTATTCTTTATCCATAATGCAACCCCGCAATCAACTCAGATCTTGTTTGCCATGCAGCAACCAGGTTCAACAGCACAGCTCTGGGCTAAGTACTTAGTTTTTTTTCTGGATTATTTCATATAACAGTATTCCTTTTTCTATTCCTTTTTTTTCTTCAAATAGCTAGACTAGTTTGCGAACTACTACTTTATCCTGTTCTTTCCCTTATTTGATTATTTGATGCCCATTTTAATTAGACAGCATCGAAGGAATGGCTGCTTTTAGTTACAGGATGTTCCTTTCTCCTTTTTTTTTTTTTTTTTTGTTCTTTTGGTAACAAAATATGAAAGTGGTATCTCTCGCCCTCTCTATATACATGTGTGTGTGTGTGTGTGTGTGTGTGTGTGTGTGTGTGTGTGTGTACACACACACACACACACACACACACACACACACACACACACACCTGGGAAGGGCTGGCATAGATCTACCAGCTTTGCCCACCAGCCCCCCCCAGACTATAAGATAGATTCACTGCCACTATCCAGCTACTTTAAGGCTCTTACAAGTGTACCCAATTATACTGAGTGTATTCACTGTTGCAGTCATTACATTTGGGTAATCTGCTGGCAGGTTGCCCTCAGTCGGCCTGAATAACAAAGTCTTGGGTCCTGCGTTGGTTGCTGTCTCTTCTTCCATGACGTCAGGTCGTCAGGGGTATAAAACATGCAGCCGAAGCCATTTTATTCAGTTTTTCTTGCCCCAGATGTCAGGTGCCCCCCCCCAAATGGGGAGCAAAAAAACAAAAACAAAAAAAAAAAAAAAAATATATATATATATATATATATATATAAATAAATAAACAGTAAATATATATAAATGCACTTTTAGAAACATAAACTTTACCTTCATCTAAAAGCAAATACACCACAAAGGCTTTTGAGTACAGTGAAGGAAAGAAAAGGTATAGAAAAGGGGGATGGCGGGTGGGTAACCCGGACTGCAACAGTGAATACACTCGAACATCTACATTTATGGTAAGTGTACACAATTGTACTATGTTCTTCGTGTTTCACTGCTGCAGTCATTACATTTGGGTAGAATCCCAAAGCTAAGGATGGGAGGATGGAACTAAACAGCATTAGGAGTGGCTATAAGGCCCTGCAGAACTGCAATGGCAAAGCCTGCCCTGAATTTGGAGAAGAGAGGCAAATAATAATGCTTTGTGAAGGTATGAACAGAGCTCCAAGTAGCAGCTTCTAGAATGTCTTTGGTTGGAACCCCTCTGAGAAAAGTTGCTGAAGTAGAGGCAGCCTTGGTGAAACGTGATCTGATCCCCTTGGGCACAGGTTTACCATGGTGCAAGTAGCAGAAAATGCTGAATGCAGTGGCTTATCCACTTAGAAATAGTCTGCTTTGATATAGCCTTCCCCTCTGACCCTGCAGAAAAATGCTACCAGTAGTTGCTAAGACTTTCTTAGAAATTTGGCCCTGTTTAAGTAGAATCTTAGTTGATTGTGTACATCCAAATGAGTGCAGAATCCGCTCCCCCTTGTTCTGTGGATTTGGGTAAAATGTTGGCAGGTGAATGGTCTGGTTAAGAGCCACACTGGATACCACCTTAGGCATAAAAGAAGGATTGGTCCTGAGGGACACCCTGTCCGGGTAAAATATAATAAAAGGCTCCACTGCCATGAGAGCCTGTAGTTCTGAAACTCTTCTTGCTGGAGTGACTGAAAAGAGAAAGACTGTTTTCCAAGACAGAAATTTTATATCCGCAGTAGCTGCTGGTTCAAAAGGAGGCAGGGTGAGTTTTTCCAGCAGAAAATTGAGGTCCCATGCAGGAGTTGGTGATCTTCTGGGAGGCCTTAAATATTGGGCCCCCTCTAAGATACTGTTTAAGCAGAGGATGAGAAAAGAGGGGAGGGGCACTGTGTTGTAATGAGCCGAGATGGCAGAGGCATGGATTTTTATTGAAGAAAAAGATAGGCCCTTGTCAAGCATCTCAGTGAAATATTGTAAAATCTGAGGAATATTGGGCTTTGCTGTGTCTGTTCCTTGTGCTTGGTTCCAAGCACAGAATCTCTTCCATTTATCAGCATAAGATTTTCTAGTAGTAGGCCTTCTGGTTTCCAAAATTACATCCATCACAGATTTACTGAGAGGTGTTGTTTGAATAATTAGTTGATCAGCCATGCTGCAAGATTCAGAGTTTGGAGCTGAGTGTGCAGAATTTGATAGTTCTGCTGAGACAGTAGATGTGGTATTTGAGGCAAGTACCATGGAGGAAGCTGAGACATATTCCTTAGTAGTGGGTACCAGTGCTGGTGAGGCCAGTCTGGAGCAAGTAGGATCATTTTTGGTTTTTCCTGTCTGACTTTTAGTAAGACCTTGGAGAGTAGAGGCAGAGGGGGAAAGGCATAGACAGCTGAAGGATAGGGCATCCACTTCCCATGCTTTTTTGTGATGAGTTCTTGTGCAGAATTTGTCCAACTAATAATTTTGGGGAGAGGCAAATAGATATATGTCTGGGCTCCCCCATTTCTGTGTTAACATGCTGAAGATTTGTGGATCCAGTTTCCATTTGTGCGGGTCCATAAGATTTCTGCTTAGGTCATCTGCCAGAGTATTTTGCTTTCCTGGCAGGAATTGAGCTTGAAGATGTATTTGATAAGTCAAGGCTGTGTTCCACAAGGCCATGGCTAGTCTGCAAAGGGGGTAGGAATGTGTACCCCCTGCTTGTTTATGTACCACATAACTGTGGTGTTGTCCGTCTTTATCAGTAGTTGCCCTGGATGAAGTAAGTCCTTGAAGGCTGTCAGAGCATTCTGAACAGCTAGCATCTCTTTTTGGTTGATATGCAGATGCATTTGGTTTGGCCTCCATTTGCCCTGAATGCATCTCCCTGCCAGGTGGGCCCCCCCAAGCATAGTCTGATGCATCTGTAGTTAGGGTTTGGGTGGCAGGGGGTAGAGTGAATGACAGTCCCTTGTTTTGGTGACATGTCTCTGCCCACCAAAGAAACTCCTTTTGTAGGTAGGGAATGAGAGGAATCATTGTTTCCAGACTGTGACAATGTTGACTTCATAAACTTTTTAGGTACCATTGAAGTTTCCTCATATGCAGTCTCGCATATGGAATTAGTAGAATGCAGGATGCCATGAACCCCAAAACCTGCAGAATTTATCTTGCAAATAACTGGGTTTTTGTTGCCATTTGTTTGAAGTATGTTGTCAGCTGCCTTTGTTTGTCTGGCGTGAGGTAAGCCATCTGGGCAGTTGTATTCAAGCTTGCACCCAGGAATGTAATTATTTGAGAGGGTACCAGTTGTGATTTCTTTTCATTTATGGTGTACCCTAGGCATGCTAGAAGCCTTTTTACAAATGCCAGATGTTGAAGAAGAGTGTCCTTGTCCTCTGCTTGAATGAGACAATCGTCCACATAAGGATAAATTTGAATGCTTCTTTGACTGCAGAATGCAATTACTGGTGCCAGGCACTTTGTAAAGACCCTGGGCGCAGTAGGTAAGCCAAAGGGCAGTGCAGAGAATTAGAAATGCAAAAAACCTGCTTTGAAGTGGAGGTATCTTCTGCATGATTCCCTTATTAGGATATGCAGGTATGCCTCTTTTAAGTCTAGAGTTACTAACAAAGCATTCCTGCCTAGCATAGGCAGTAGCTGTTGTAAAGTCAGCATTTTGAATTTTGGAATGTCCAGGAACGTGTTCAAAATCGATAAGTCCAGTACTGGACACCATGAATGGCCTTTTCTGGGTACCAGGAAAAGTCTTGAATAAAAACCTTGTCCTTTTTCCTTTTCTAGTACCGGTTGAATAGCCCCCATATCCATGAGGGACATGATTTGTTTCTGGGCCTCTGCCCACTGGTTTTGTGGCAGATCTGGCCATCCATTTCGAAATGGCAAAGTATGGAAATGAAATATGTACCCCTGGGATACTATGTTTAATACCCACTTGTCCTGGGTAATTAACTGCCAATTGTGAGCTTGAAGTGCTAGTTTTCCCCCCAAGGGGGCTGCCAAAAGATACGTGCTTGGTGATGGTAGAGGAAAGTCATTGAGACTGCTTACTGTAGGGTTGTGCTTTGTTTCCTCCAGATTTGGAGGTGGAGGCACCCCACTGCTTTGACCTGTAAGAACCCTGTGATTGGTATATGGAGTCTTTTGAGCACCTGGATTTGCCTTGAGTGGCTCTGTTGGACACAGGAAAGGACAAATTTTGGCTCTGTTGGACACAACCTGGGTGGCTGCACTTGCAAGAAATCTTTTACAGTTTGCATAGATTTAACTTTGTCTTCCATTTTCTTTAAAACCTCTTCTGCCTTATTACCAAACAGAGTATCATGCTGCAAAGGGGCATCCAATAATCTAGCTTTAACATGGTCAGGCAGATTTTGCTCCTTGAGCCAGGCATGCCTTCTAATCACAGATCCAGTAATGGTGGCCCTACAAGAGGCCTCCAAGGAATCAAAACCACATTGCAAAGTATGCTTTCCAACCTGCTCTGCTGAATGCAATAATTCCTGTAACTCTTTATTTTCCACACAATCAGAAATCAACATCATTTTCTGTTTCAGTAAGCCCATAACATGCTGTTGATATTTAAGCATATGAAACTGGCAGTTTAAGGCCCTGATTGCCAAGGTTGCAGGCATATAAACCTTCTTTCCCCATCTATCCAGCGCCCTGGAATCTCTATCAGAAGGGGTAGGATTTTTGGCTGTAGAGGCCTTTACACCCTTGGGACCCAGAGAAATAGTCTCAGGATCAGCAGCAGGATTTTTGAATAGAAATTTGTGGGAGTCAGGTACCCTGTAATATCTGTCTGGCTTACTAGGAGCCGGAGGCAGGGAATCAGGAGCTATGCTTGATTCAGAAAACACATCATCAACAATGTCTAATACAGGAGGTATTGCCAAAGGCCTATGCTGAGGAAGAAGAAGGAAATCCCTAAGCCTCTTTTTTGATTCAGAGAAGTCCTGACTCTCCCAGTGAAAATGTTCCCTTAAAGTATGCAAAGTCTCTCCAAAAGAGTAATCCTCAGGAGGAGATGCAGATGGGATGGATTCCTCTGCATCAGAATCCTCATAGGGTGGAATACAAAATTCCTGATCAGAAGAGGAATCAGAAAAAATGGAAACCTGATCTAAAGAATCATAATCAGTGCCTTGCCTAAGCCTCTTAGCAGGGGGGGGGGGGGGGGGTTGGGAACCCCTCATCAAGGTAATTAAATCCTCAGCCATTTTGGTCATCTAATTTTTAAGCATAGGGGCCTGAGCACGTGGCTCATGCATCAGTTTTTTAGATACAGAAGATGTTTTTGACCTTGTTTTTGTTGCTGGCTTCGGTTTAATATAAAAATGTTGAGGCCTGAAAACACCCTCAGAAGCCGGTGCCTGCTCAGCAGCTCCGGACCCATCCAAGGGAGAGACATCCACGGGTTCAATACTTTGAGAATCTCACGGCATATCGGACACAGACTGGGTCTCAGTACAGGCCTGCGACTCAAAAGTAGCGGGTATCAGGGGTTGCAATAGCGCCTCACTGAGTACCGGTGACTGGCTTAGGAGAAGCTTCGTCGTTGGTTTTGGACCTCGACAGTCTGTCTCTGTCTTTTTCTTTACGTTTTTTGTGAACTCTGGTAGTAGACATTTCAGGATAATTAAATCTTGTACCAAAATATTTAGAAGCAAAAATATACCGACGCTTAATAGTGCGTTGGTTAAATCTAGCACAAAACCGACAGCAAGGCACGTTGTGATCTGGGCCTAGGCAAGGAATACAGTACAAATGAAAATCCTTATGAGGTATTTGCTTCCCACAAGTAATGCAATTATTAACTTTTACTGACATCGGTAAGGAGCAAGAAAAAGTTTCCCCAACAGGGTACTTAGCTTTAGTTTGAAGACTTCGGTTCTAAAACTCGAATACGAAAATTTCAGGAGTCGGCCGACCAGCACTTGCGAACTGCTTCTGCTTCGGGCACCGCGCGGCAAGAAATACTGAATAAAATAGCATTGGCTGCATGTTTTATACCCCTGACAACCTGACGTCATGGAAGAAGAGACAGCAACCGACGCAGGACCGAAGACTTTGTTATTCAGGCCGACTGAGGGCAACCTGCCAGCAGATTACCCAAATGTAATGACTGCAACAAGGAAACACGAAAAACATCCAATCAGCACAAATTCAGCAGCATGCCAGAAAATGAAGGAGAAACCCAAAAAAATAGCAATTTTGTTTGCGCTGTGCTGCACTCTGGAAGTTTGTTATTAGAAGCAAATGAATCTTTGAACTTCACCGAAAGTGCATGGCTGTTAGGTATGTGCCGCTTGGGCCATGGTAGAATGAGCATGAACAGAAGATAGCGGTTTACCATGCTAACAGCAAAATGAAATGACCTTAGAAATCCAAGAGGACATGATTTGCTTAAAAACAGCTTTCATGGAATGGAAAGAAATAAAAAAGTTGATCAAATTTCTTTATATCCTTAGTCTTATCCAGGTAATATTTGAGATGTCTAGGCAGATCAAAGGTATGAAGAATCCTCTCATGATTATCCCGTGGAGAAGGGAAAGAAAAGAAGGAAGATAAATTGATTTAAAGACAAGTCATTAACTACCCTGAACCTAAAAGAAAGATTGGTACAAAGACAGACTTTATGAAAAAAAAAAAAACAGAAAAGGGGGAACTGCCACGAGTGCCTGAAGTTCAGAAACACTCTTGACAGAAGTAAGAGCCACTAACAAAACAGCTTTCCAAGTACAGAACTGCAAAGAAGAAGAACGAACTGCAGGCTCAAACTGTGGCTGAGTCATCTTTTCAAGAACAAAATTAAAAGGAGGAGGAACAGGCTTTCTTGGGAGACTATTATGAAGGATGCCTTTCAAAAATATTTTTTTATCCCTCTTTATTAAATTTCCGCATATGACAAAGGCAATCTTACATTTATATAAATGAAAAACATACAAAATGATATAACTTTAGTTGTTAACAGTTTACATCACGGACACCATTGAAACAACTGTAGTTGTAAACATTATAAGTCACTTATAAACCTTCTAGTCATTGTCAGATAAACATTATATAGCTCATTCTAATCCTGCCGCTTAAACCTCGTTCCTGCTCTGCATATACTTTTTCCACAATTCTCATTTTTTCTATGTAGTTTTCTCCTTCCCTTTTCTAAAGATCCCAATTCCAATTGTTTTATCTCTGTTACTATAGTCACTACTTCTAGTAAAGTTCTATAGTTTGATTTCCATTTTCTAGTAACTGCTTTTTTGGCAGCCACCATAATTAGACTCAGCAAGGCTTTACTATGTCTAGGCAATTCCAATACTGTAGCATTAACTCAAAAAAATAATTTCCCCAGTCAGTCCAATCCACCTACCCAGCATCTCTGACACAGTGGTCTGCAGGGAATCCTAAAAGTCTGCCAGCTTATCACACCTCCAAAAAATATGTTCCCAGCTAACTCTTTCTATCCCATCACACCTCCAGCATTTACTATCCACCTGAGGAAAAATTCTTTGGAGTCTACTTGGGGTATAAAAATACCTATGTAAACATTTCCAGGCAAAGATCCTAAATCTTCTAGACTTTGTTGCATATTTGGGAGATATACATATATCTCCCCATTGTCTCTGTGAATTGCTTATCCAATCTCTCTTCCTGATCCTAAGCTCCTTTTTTAATTTCTCCAAATCTTTTGGGTTTCTAATACCATAACGGGAATGGACCCCTCTCCTAAGTCAAAGTACGATTAAAGTTAATGAAATTAGTACTGTTTCACTCTTTGATGTCAGCCAAAAGTGCTCTTCGCAGCACTTGCAATGTGCCTAGTAATGACTCCTTCTGCAATTCGTACAGAGTTACGTGTATTGGTAGCATATCTAAATATGATGGTAGACTTTTTTATAAGACCCGTTGCTCCTGCTACAATTGGAGCTATCTGGATATCCTTCTTCCACATTCCACATTGCTCTCATTTCTGCTTGCAAATCCTGATATTTTATAACCTTGTGTCTCTCTGTATGTAGGACACTGTAGTCACTGGGTGTGGCAATTTCAATGATCATTGCTGCTCTTGTCTTCTTTTCTTGGACTACTATATCCGATTTTCTAGCATCTATCTTTTGAATTGTTGATAATGGATGATTATAAGTGATGTAGACTTGATCATTTTCTGCGATGCTTTGTGGATCATGTTTCCAGTGCTTCTCAGCCACTTCAAAACCATAATGTTTGCACAATCCCCAGTGTAATAGTCTTGTCACATTATTGTGCCTTTCAGTGTACAGGCCCTTTGCCATTGTTATGTCACAACCAGCAGCGAGGTGTGTGACGGTTTCCAGTGCGGTTTTACAAAACCTACATTTATCTGTTTCTCCCACATGTTCAATGGACTTTGTAAACCAGCGTGTACATAAACCACTGTCTTGGGCTGCCAATATTAACCTTTCCTCTCTTTGTTTGAATTCACCTCTCCTTATCCATTCCTGCATTCATTCCTGATCAACATGAGGTTCTTCCAGAAGTTTTCTTTATTTGCCACTATATTTATGATTTTTCCACATTTCTTGCCTTTTCATCTGGCCCTTCACCTGATATTCTTTCTTTTGTTTTTCAGCACATTCAGTTACTGTCTGACTTATCTACTTCTGGTTTGAGTTCCATTCCTGCTTGACCGCGATATGCTTCTGCTAGGTTAAGCATAGAAGTCATCTTAGATTTACTCTCCTCATGTTTCAAAACTTACATTTGGGTCTCGTGAGGTTAGCAGATATGTGTGAAGTCCCACGATTGCAGATCTGTACATGTAATCAATTTCAAGGATGCCCATCCCTCCTTCGGAACAGGGAATATATAATCTTGGTATGCAGTGATTTTTATAGATCATCTGGTGAGCATGAAGCATACTTCTTGTTTTAATATCTAATCTATCCAACACATTTTGGGGCAAATCAATCACTCCAAAACTGTAAGTCAGGACAGGCAGAGCAAACTGGTTTATAGCTTGGATTTTGTTCCTGGACATCAACGCTGTTTTCAGGATTAATTTAAGTCTTCTGAAATACTCCTTACTAAGTTTTATACACATTTATTCATGTTTTATTGGCGATCCTTCATCAATTCCCCAAGTATTTATACACTCCCTCTTGCTCAAGTTCTTTTATATCACATTATTGTCCCAAACTGATGTTTTCCCGGTGCTGCAGTTTTCCTGCTTTAAAGGTTGCTTTTGCACATTTATCAAGGCCAAATAACATTCTAATATCATCTGAAGAAATTTTAACAACCTGCAGCTGTGCTTTCAGTTCCTCGTCTGATGAGCTATACAGTTTTAAATCATCAATAAAGAGAAGATGAAAAGTCTTCAGACTTTGTTGTTTTCTAGGAGCCACATTACAGCCATGGCCTAAGCTGTTAAGTAGACAGCTTAATAGGTTAAGGACAAGGCAGAATGGTAATGGTGACAGGTCACCCTGGAATATCCCCCTTTGAATTTTTATCCCTGGGATAGTAATTTGTCCTTTAACATGATTTAATTGCAAAGTAGTCTGCCATTGTTTCATGGTCACTGTAACATAGTCGATCAGTGTAGGATGCATCTTATACATTTTAAAGAACTCTTATCCATGAAGAATGTGGGATACTATCAAATGCTTTTCTGTAGTTAATCCATGCCATACTTAGATTCTTCCTCTTTTTACAGTTCTCCACTATGACTTTATTTAACATCAGATGATCATTTGTTCCATATGACTTTCTTTTATTGCCCTTTTGTTCTACTGCCATAATTGAATTTTCTTCTAAATGACTATAAACTCTGCCGCCATCAATTCCCATGTATAGTTTATATGTAGTCAGTAGGCAAGTTACTGGTCTATAATTTTTTGGGTAGCTTGCAGGTTCATTCTTAAGTAGGAGCATTGTTTTACCTGTTGTTAGCCAGGTTGGTGTCTGTTCGGGATGCGCATATAAATAGTTCTTACTCATGGCTAAGTCTTCATGCAAATATGCTAATACTTTTAACCAAAAGTTACGACCTGCATCTGGACCTGGTGTTTTCCAATTAGTAGCTTTTCTTAACTTTGTTTCAGTCTCTCTGGCTGTTACTTCATTCCATTTAATCTACTGTACCTTTAAACTTCTTACTCTTTTTTTACTTCTTTTATCCATTTAGCATTTTTGTTGTGTTCCACAGGAACTTCATAGATACTTTTCCAAAATGCATCTATTTCTCCTTTTTTTTGGGGGGGGGGGGGGGTCTTTCAATTCCTTTTACCTTGTTTCCCAATTCTCTATAAAACGTTTTTGGGTCATCACTACATTGCTTATGTTGTACTTTATATTTATCTGTGTATCTTTTAAGTTTTTCCATCTGTGTTGAAATTTTTAGTTTGTTATTTATGATAGTGCATGATAGATCCTGGACTGTTCTAATACTGTGCACTGCTTTTATCATATCTATCTTTCTTAGTATTTTTGCTGAGCTATTCCCGCTTCTATAGTCTTCTAACAGTGACACTTCTTGTCTTAATTGCTTTACATTTTTCTCTATTCGATACTTCCATGATGGTATTTGATTTCTCCCCTTCCTTTGCCTCACTACCTTGTGCTCTTGTGGTAGACCTTTATCAGTTATTAATTTAGCTGCGCAATAACATATCCTGCTTACTTCTGTTATATCGCATGGATCTCTACGGACATTTCTAATTACTGTGTTCATTTGTTTTATCAGATTTCTGATGTTTGGGTTTTATTGACCTTCTGCAGTCTATTTCTTTCACTGATTTTAATATATCTATCTTTGTCCATTAAATCAAGCAACTCTTCCCTTAGTTCATTTTCTTCCAAACTAAGGGCACATCCTTTGTTTTCCACTTCCTGCGGGCATTCTATAGAAAGTTCTATAGCATCTTCTCTTCGGTTTCATCCTGTGCCATCTGTTGCTTTGACATATGGGAACTCACTGGCCTATCACTCCTCAACAATGACTGCAACAGAGTTTCCACAGTCTCCAGTCCCTTCCCTTACTGTCTGGCTTTAATTAAACATTTACACTGGTTTCCTGTGGAAGGCTCCAAAATATCTTGATATGGCACCTGACCATTTGCTTCCTTTACCACTGGTTTCCCCTTAATTTGGATATCTATTGCTCTATCCTGTTGTGGTGCTTTCTGCATTAGATTTTCTACACTGAATCTTTCACTTTGCAGGTGCTCCATAACCTCAGTTTATATTTCTTTAACTTCCCCATTACTGATCTCCGTTTCTACTTTTCCTCTGTCTTCTTATTTTTTGTACTGTAAGATTTTCCATATCCAGATTCCTTTGCCTGTATTTCTCTTCAAATATCTTTGGTGCTGCTCTTTTTGTATTGGTTAGTTTTGCTTTCCCTTGGCATAAATATTACACCATATTGAATCTCTTTTTCTTTCCCATGTTTATATTCCTTTTTCAGATGTCTCGTGATCTTCCTGCTTCTCCTTACTTTGGGGACTCACTCCATCATGCTGTGATGCAGTTTGTGTTAGACTTTCTACACTAAATCCTTCACTCCGCACACATACCATAACTAAAACTTCTATTTCCTTAACTTCTGCTTTACTAATCTTCTTTTCCACATTTCATCTTTGTGATATTAATTTTCTTAGTGTGAAATTTTCCATATCTGGATGCCTTTGCCTATATTTCTCTTCGAATAACCTTGTGACTGCTTTCTCTGTATTAGTTTACTTGATTTTCTCCTTTGCATAAATATTGCACCATACCAAATCTCTCTTTCTTTCCCATGTCCATATTTCTTTTTTATACTTTTCAAAAATATCTAGGTTTTGTTGTTTACATTTTCGCACTTCCTCAGATGGTTCTTTTTCCAAACAGATCAACGTTTCTTGATCCATATACTGTTTTTTAAAAATAGGTTATATTAATGAGCGTAGATTTTTACTTGAAGTTTCTGACAGTTTTTCCTGTGAAAGTATTTTTCTTTCCTCTAATTTACCTCTTAATCTCTTTGTATATCCTCTGTCTGGTAATTCTGGGCTTTTTGCATAACAGTAACAATACAGAATTTCTTTCTTATCCTCAATAGTCCACTCTATCATCTTTATGGCTCTTCTTTGGCCTGTCAGTCTTTTTGATTTTTGTGGACTGCTACTTCTTTCTACAATGGGGGGGGGGGCATCCTTCCTTTGGGCCTGGCCTAGTACCACTGTTGGAATGTTTTTGGATTTTGAGGATTCTACACTGTCATTTTTCCCTGTCCTGGCACCAGTGTGCCTACCAGGATTGGGCACGTTTTATCTTGGGGACTTGTGCACCCAACTATCTTTTTTTGTTTTTGACCTACTTCGGTCCATGACATATGCTATATAAATACAGTCTATATATCAGTGTTGCCTTGGTGAGATTTTGTGAGAAACAGGGTACACCTCGTGAAGGTACTCACCAAGACTAGAGAATGAATTACATTTCAGCACTACTACTTTCCTTTGCTTGCTGACTTTTCATCTCTCCATTAGGACCCCTCTGATCGCTCCTCTGATTGATCTTTGTAATTATCATGCAGTATTTTACATGCTTTATTAATTATTCCTTTTTTTAACAGCAGCTTCTGTTCTACTTCCTTTCAAAAATTGTTTGACATGAAATCCAGAAGAAAGGGATGGATTCAGGGCAGACAAGCAAAGATGTCTCACAATGAGCTTTAACAGATGGATTTATCAGACCAGAATTGAGCTGCTCACACAAATAAGAC
Organism: Protopterus annectens; assembly: GCF_019279795.1. NCBI lineage: Eukaryota > Metazoa > Chordata > Ceratodontiformes > Protopteridae > Protopterus > Protopterus annectens. The sequence continues at coordinate 1,341,261,072 of NC_056726.1, read as the reverse complement.
AGAAAATAAGGAATACCCACTGAAAAAGGGTCTAGTTTATATTTGTGACACCATACAGAAAATCTCTTCCCCTTAGCCACATAGGATTTTCTAGTAGTGGGTTTTCTGGCCTCCTGCAAAATCTGAAGCACTCATCCATCACAACCTATTTTCCTATTTTTGCACATGAAGTCTGAGTGTCACTTCAACAGTGACAATCATCTAGAGCCAAGGCTCGTACCACTAGCTGTCTATCCTTGCTGCAGCTGTTCTTCCATACCACACGCTCACTCACACAAACATATCTATGGCCAGTTTAGAGCGTCTGAACTCCCTACTGCATGTCTTTGGAATGTGGAAGGAAACTGGAGCACCAAGCAGAAACCCACTTGAACATAGGAAGGACATGCAGACTCTACACAGAAGGCATCCCAGCTGAGAATCTAACCAGAGAACCTGCTACTGTGAGGTGATTGTGCTATCAGCTGTGCCACCCTGCAAAATCTGAAAGACATCCCAGAAAACTAGTGTCTAATCGGAATCAAAATCCTATCACACAGAGAGTAAATTAGGGTGAATGAATGATCCCTTGTCTTGAGAGGTAACTTGTAATGATTGCCCATGGCCAAAAGAAACAGAAGGAGGAACCAGGGTCATATGGGCCAAAAAGGAGTCACGGACAAGATTTTGAGCCTGTCCCATATAAACTTGTGCAGGACTCTTGCTAACAGAGGAAGAGGTTGATAGGTAAACAGAAACATCCTCTTCCAGCAAAATGACATGATGCCCACTGTCCAAGTCAGAGGACTTAGCACTCTGTACCGGAACCTGGGAAGTTGCCTGTTCAGAGGGGAGGAAAAAAGATGCACATGAGGAGTACCTCACTGAAGTACATTTTCCAGGAATACCTCTCTGTGAAGCATCCATTCATGAGGATCTGCCTTGGACATACTCAGAGTGTCTGCCACTAGACTGTAATATGAGGGAATGTAAACCACCTGAATGGTTAGTTGATGGTGTAGTGCAAAATTCCACGCCTAAAGAGCCAGTCTGTAAAGAAGGTATGAATTTGTGCCTGCTTGCTTGTTTACTTACCACATAACTATAGTGTTTGTCTATGAAAATTCTCAAAGGACCTAGGACCCATAAGGAGTGTAAAAACATGAAAAGACAAAATCAGAGCTCTCATCTCTGATGTTGATATGGTCTGCCAGTCACTGGGAAGACCAAATTCCCTGAACCCTGACATCATTGGAAGAGGCCCCCAACTCCAATATGAAGCATCCATACATTTGTCCTGAGTGGAGATAGGAGCATGAAAAGCAGGCCAGGATTTAGAGAAATCCATCACAGGAATTCAAGTTTGAGGCACGCTATCAAAGAGATAAGAATGTCCAGAGGATGCCAATGTTGAAGTCAAACAGATGTAAAATACCAGTGAAACCTTTTCATGTGGAGTCTGGTGAAGGAGATCATAAGAATGGTGGAAACCATGAACCACAGAGCTCTAAGACATTCCCTTGCAGGCACTACCTGAAGAGGAAGAAGAGACTGCAAATAAACTGTCAAAGCAAGGACCTCGAAAGGAGGAAGCAAAGCCAGCATTGGCAAGGTCTGAATCCTGCAACCCAGAAAAAACTTCCTCCTGAGAAAGGGTTAAAACAGATTTTATGAGATTTAAAGTGAACCCTACACTGCAAACCAGAAGCATAGTATATTCTAGACCCTGAAGCAGAAGCTGCTGAGACAGGGCTTGAATTACAAGGTCATCCAAATAAGGGTAAATTTGAACTCAGTGAAGTCTGCAAAAGGCTACAATCTGGGCCAGATTTGGTAAAGACTCTCAGAGTGGTACCAAGGCCAAAAGGCAAAGCAGAGAACTGATAATGGCAGGAGGAAACAGAGAACTGTAAAACAAATTCCTGAAGAGATGGTGAAAAGGAATGTGAATGTAGGCATCTTTCAGATCTAGAGAAAGCAGCAATGCCAGGGGAAGTAACAGAAGAAACAGAGACTGGAGAGAGAACACCTTGAATGAGGGAACATTTAGAAATGTGTTGAGAAAATGGAGATTTAGAATTGGCCTCCAAGAACCCAGGTTCCTGGGAATCAGGAACATACTGAAATAAAACACTTTGCCCTGCTGAGAGGGTAGAACAGGCTGAATGGTTCCTTGCACCAAAAGGACATGAAGAATTGAAGGAAAGTGAGGAAGCTGGCAATGGGGAGTGCCCAAAAAGGGAGGAAGGGACTTCCAAACCATGTAGTAAGCTTTTTTTAATGATGGAAAGCACCCAGGAATCTGTAGTTATTTGTTAACAAACTGGAAAAGACAGAGTCAATCTGATGGAAAGAGGAATCTGGCCAATGGGCAGACAAGGCTACATGTCAAACTGAGGCAGATGTGTCAGGAAAAGAAGACTTCTGATCCTTAATACCCTAAAAAAGTCTTATTAGGAAAAAGCCCTCTTGGAAGATCTGTTATCTTTGGAAGACTGTCTCTCCTGTGTATGCACAAAGGGAGATTTAGATGGGCAATTTCTCTGAAACTTAGGAAAAGGAGAACTGAAGATCTGTTTAAGGTCTGACATGAGCTTCCCCTTTGTGATGGCCCTGCACAGACCCAGTAATCAAGGAGCCTCAATTCTCACCACTAGCACCAGCGAGGGACGTTCACACTGGGAGGATGACAAGTACACACACAGTAAAGTACAATTTCCCTTAAGAGCACACAGAGATCACAGACAGTCTGGGGTTGATTTCTCCCTCTTTCTCCAGATCCCCAATAAGACTCCCCACTGGCACAGCTATAGGGTTAGAATCTCAGCTGAGTGGTCAAGCCAAAACCTCCAGCAGCCTCTCTGTCCAACCACTGCTTCGTGTCCCTGCCCAGGTAGCTCAGCTCAGCTCTCACTCACACACACACACACACACACACACACACACACACACACACACACACACACACACACACACACATACATGCACACATGCACACATGCACACATGCACACTTTGAGATTTGATATATATACAAACACACAGACACTCATGGAGAAGGCTGGCACAGGTTCACTAGCTATGCCCCCTTCTGCCCAGACTATAAGGTAGTAATCAGTGCCAACAACCACCTTTACTTATCAGCTAATATAAGGCCCTTACAAAGGGTGACCAATTCTACTGTGTAATGTTACTATTATCCAAATGGTAAGTGTGACCAAGACTTGCAAGGCTATTTAAGAGTGGCCTGTACAGTGTCACCAAATACATGTGCAAGTACTGTAAGAGCTTAAATATCTCTAAACAATCCAGCCACAATTAAAAGGTTTAAATATATTTAATAAAAAAAAATAAAAAAACAACTCAAATCTCAATAACTCAGGACAGTGACAGAGGTCAGACTCACAGGAAATATTTTAAAACAACACTGCAGGACAGTCTCACATAAATACAGAAAACAACTAAACTAATCTTATTATACTCCTATCTCTAATAGAGATTACTGTAATTTAGTACTTACTATTAGCAAGGCAAATACAGATGAGAAGTGCTGATAAGAGGATGTTTATAGGTCCAAAGACAAATACAAAATGCACAGACTTTCTTTTTGAGATGTTTCTTAAATTAATAATACACATTACTGCTGGGTTAGCTGAATGACATCACTATTTGTCTCTGCCTTCAGTTCTCAGGCTAACAGATACCAACAGAATTTAACATTTCTCTGTGAAAAATACTTATCTTTCAGATGTTTGCCTAGAACTGGAAGTCGTAAATGAATTAACACTTTTACATTTGAAACCTAATAATTATTTCTGTTTCCAGACAATAGAAAGAAACCTCTAGCTTTAGACATCCTGTCTCCTAGCTGCCTTGGAAACTAAGATAAACACAGACGTAAAACTCTTTGCTTGAGCGTTTGCAAGTTAACTCTGTATGTTCCACCTTCTGCTATTAATATAGTTTACATACATTTCTGCTCTTTCCCAGCAGGGTACACTGTTGGTTACGTTCTTGAAGCTCAGTACATAACATGCAGTTCAACACACACTTCTGCACCAGTAGTTTAATATCCACATAACATATAGTTCTCTTACATTTGTAAGACAAACTTAAGAATCATATTAACATTCACAAATGACATATGATTATTTACAAAATTCTAGATAGCTGGGCTGGCAGCATTTCAGTTTGTCACACCATTATCCTGCAAGGTCTTGAAATGCTTAGTAGCAGCACAGTCAAACAGATTCTGATTTTCTAAAGGACAGTCCAGTAACTTAGCCTTAATGTCTTTAGGGAGGGACTGTAACCTTAACTAGGAATATTTCCTCACAGCAAACCCGGATGCAACCATCCTAGAACAGGCATCAGCAGCATCATAACTGCATTTGATATGAGTGTTAAGCCATCTGAGAATCAGATCTCAATAGTGAAATAGCAGATGGCTTAACCTCTGAATCAGGCATATCAGACAGAACACCCCCCACATTTGGAAAGAAGAGCTAGCACGTACCTAGTCATATGGTTCTGATAATTAAAGGCCCTAAAAGGTAAGGTGGCAGAGGTATATACCTTTTTCCATACCTGCCCATAACCCTGCTGTCCTTGTCAGATGGTAAAAGTTTGGAAGAGGGCAGTAACTTAGAAAGGCTCATCAGTAGCCAGGCAAATCAGGTCAGAAGAAGGGCTTTTTTTTATAAAAACTTTTGAGCCTCAAACACTTTACTGAAACTGTCAGGTTTATTTTGCTGGGAGTCAGGAGCCTGGAAAGCAGATAAAAAAATTCTAAAAAGGCATTTAACACTGGAGGGACTGCTAAAGGCCAGGATAAGGCTATCTGCAGGAGGTCATAATACATCTTCTGGATATCAGAAATTTGGGAACAAATCCCATTTAAAATAGCAAGTTATACCAACAATAGTGTCTCCAAAAGACAAATCGTCAATGGGGGAAACAAGTGAAAGAGAATTCTCTTCCCCAGGCCCTACGGGAAGAGGGGAATGGATCTGAGAACATTATGTCAAGAACTCCTCCCCATAATCCAAATCTATATCCTCAGAGGACTCAGAATCCCAAAGACATTTAGAAGGAGCAGAAGACAAGAAAACAGAGTTAGGAAAAACTCTTGAAGGGGCTTCAAAGCCACAGGAGCTTTGAAAAGACCCCAAGTGAAATCCTGCCACTCTGTGTGGGTATGTAGCCACAGGAGCCACATGTCTATTTTTTTTTGTTTCTTTTTCATAGGAACCTTTGCCCTGACCAACCAAGGAGGTTCAAACCCCTGCATAACTTCAATAAGGGAGCCAGGAACTTCTCCCCTAAAAAGAATCTGGGCAATCCCTCTAGGCCTCTCCAAAATAATCAGCCACAATTCCTCTTCTCGTCTGCAGCATACATAGGTACATCCTCAGAGCACATTCAGGTAGGCAGCCCCATAGCTCCCTCCAACTGGGTGGTAACAGAGGGAGCTGGCGTCAGAACTGGACAGTTCGGAGGTTCTTCATCCAACCCGATGGATTAGTCTAGAATAGGATGAACAGCAGAAGTCTCAATACACGTCTTTTTTACAATTTTTCTTAAGAGATGGCTGAAATTCATGGCAGGGGGATTCAGAAGCCATTGTTCCCTGAGCTAATAGCTTTTGATGTTGGTTCTCTAAATACAGTGAAAGGGAAGACACATGGGGATGCAGGGTCTTTGGTCATGGGTAGCTCATTGATAGAAAGGCACTTCTTGGGGCTATTTATGGGGAATCTGTCTTCCACACTCACATCTTCCATTCTTATAAGACATGTAAAAGCTAATACAATATTTATTTATTTTATTTTATATTTGTTTACTGGGAAAGTCCAACTGGACAGAGATCCTCTTTCAGTGGAGGCCTGGGGAGGAAAGCATTTACAACAGAGAAGTCACGTACAGAAATTTAACAACAGATTGTCAACATTTACAACAGAGAAATTGTTAACAGAAATATAACAGGCAGTCAATACACAGATGTGTTGCAGCACATACAGAGTTTCACGTGTTCCATTTTGACATATTGCCAATATACCAATGAATGGCTAACAGAGAGGGACTGTATCATTTACATGTGAACCATACATTTGTAGTCAGTTTGTTTCAAGGATACTATTGCAAATATACTTTCACACCAAAAAACGGTTACAGACCGTTATTAACTCAGGATTACCAGATGATGAGTGCTAAGTTACTGTGCAGATAATGATCTAGTAAGGAAAATAAGATTAGGAAGGTAGAGAGAGGGCTACTGAGTAAGAAATTAGTGAAATCTATCTACAGGTATAATAAAGAAAAATAAATAAATAAGGAAGGAAGGAAAAGGTCCCAATATAGTAGTTATCTGATGAAGGCTCTATAGCTGATGCAACACAACAAATGAATTGCAGACCAAATTCAAAACGTAGCATTCAGACTGGTGGCAAAGAGGTTCTGAGTATTAGGCGCTTGTATGTCACTTATGTATCTTACACCTTAGATGTAAGATGTATGTCAGATGTACTGCACCTGGAAGGAGCTAAGGCTTTGGTATGCTGGCCAGATGTTATCTACCCCTGGCAGGATATCCCTTTAATAAGGAATTCTGAAGCAATGACAAGGAAGAACATCCAAGTTTCACTGTCACCCACACTGTATAAATGGAAACTAAGAAAGAAACAATTAGAGCTATAAAGAACTCACAAGCAGATTTAATAAAACAATTTAGCACTTTCATCTTACCAACATGCATCCCTCATGCCTTGGTCTAAGGTCCGACATATGACATGTGAGGAAGGAGGCCTAAGTTTTGGTATACTGGCTGGACATACAATATCCTTGGCAGGATACATCCTATCTGTTAGCATTACTTCAACTGTGATCTGATGATGAATATCTAATGCTACTACTAAATCTTAAGTATTATGCATAAAGTACTGAATTATAAAACAAACAATAAAGGCATTCTGCATTCATTTATATTACCAGAAAGGTACATGTCATTCGGTGCTTTTTTACATTGCTAGAGAAATAAAATACTAGTAATCACTGACTACAGCCAAGCCATATAGCAAACAGGTGAAATGCTGATGTTACATTTCAGTGTTATCAGGTCAATTCTAATCTGGCCCCGGTGACCTATATTTGACCAGTGGCTAAACAGTTTGCCAAAGCTGGCAGGGAGGATGGATATGCTCAACCTGTGAGCAGAGGAGGAAGAGCAAGTTGAAAGTCTTCAAAGGAAGAGGAGGAACATGAGACCTGGGGTAGAGGGTGAGGGGGGTATTTATGTGAGGCACCAAGCTGTTATAGGACTTTACCCTTCATTAAGCAAGTGCATGACATGCACTTGCGTAGAGAAAAGTATAATGGTTCATGCAGTGACAGCAGGTCACACATTCCCCATCAGGGGAAGAGTTGGGATACAAAGAATGCCCTCATAGTGGGATGCTGGCAAGGGCACAAGCAACCCTCATGCTGCCTCATCCATGTGGTTCTAAAAATGTCCTCTACCACAAGGGAATGAATAGGTTCAAGTCCAACTGTGGAAGGCCTGATGGTCAGCAGGCATTGGGGTAAAAAAGACATAGAAAACACATTTGAAGCTGGAGTTACACAAAACAGAAAAAATAAATCAGTACTGCACTGCTGGAACAAAAGCCCGATTTCTAACCAGCCATCCATCATGCTACAGCCATCTATCCATGCATAAGAGCTGGATCTGACTCCTACAGCAATCCCATGAACAGCTGCCACAGACCTTATATAACAACATGCCAATACTAATGCCATGATTTGCCACCTAATACAATGAAAATCCTGTCCTTTGCATCTGGTTGCCATTTGCTATGTTTAGTATTTGCTAGACTGACACAACAAAAGAAGTACTTGTCATATACTTAGTCTTTCTCCTCTTTTTGATAAAGTACAGTTGTGTAAAATCTTACTTTAAAATTAGATGTCCTTTCCACTGTTGCAGTATTCATAACATGTGGGATCTCTGCCAAGGATAGCCAACTCCTGGACAGTATACCAAAGCCTTTGCATCCTCCTAATGTAGTAAATTAGGCATACTGTCCTCGCGCAGGCCTAGGGCATATAGATGATATGTATACTTCATGCTCAGAACAGAAGTTTCTCAGAAAAACTGGCGCAACCCCAGGAGAAAGGAGAACATGCAGATCCAGACAGAAAGAGAAACAGAAGAGAAGGGCAAAGACCCCTTGGCCAGCAAAGTGTTCTCAACAGAAGAAAGAGAAAAAGGGGGAAGGAGGAAGGGACTGAATACTGCAACAGTGAAAAGGACATATACTGTTATGGTAAAATTTTACACAACTGTACTATGTCCTTCCTTACCACTGTTGCAGTATTTATAACATGTGGGAGACTAACAAAGCTACTGTAAAGGATGGGAGAAGGAAGGCACAGAGGAGCGTTCCACAAACCCACGAAGGATAGCCATGGCAAATCCTGCCCTAGCTCTGGAAATGATATCCAACTTGTAATGTTTAGTAAAGGTGTGGCAGAGGACAGAGTAGCAGCTTCAGGGATGGATCAGATATCCAAACCTTTGAAAAAAGCTCCAGAAGAGGCTACTACCCTTACAGAATCAGCTCAGACTGAAGCAGAAAGCTGTTTTCCATGAAAAGAATAACAACAAGAAATGCCCTTAGAAATCCAGGAGGAGACGATGTGCTTTGAAACCGCCAAACCCAATGTTCTGCCATGAAAATAAAAAAAAAATGCTCAGATTTGTAGAGAGCCTTTGTCTTATCCAAATAATAATGGAGTTGTCTCTGTAGATCCAAGGTATGAAGAACCTTCTCACTAGCAGATTGTGAAGAAGGAAAGAAGGACAGTTGGATAGACTGATTAAGAGGCAACTCACTGACCACCTTGTGCATAAAAGTAGGATTAGTATGCACAGGCACCCTGTCCCTAAGAAAGAAAAAAAGAGGAACAGCCATCAGAGCCTGAAGTTCAAAAACTGTCTTGGCTGAAGTAAGAGCAACAAACAAAACAGTCTTCAATGTGCAGCGTTGCAAAGAAGAATAAGCAGGCTCAAAAGGAGCCTGACTCAGTTTTTCAAAGACAAAATTAAGGTCTCAAGAGGGAGGGATAGGTTTTCTTAGGGGCCTGATATGAAGGACATCTTTTGGGAATAGTTTGACCTCAAAATGAGAGGCCAGTGATGGGTTCAAGAGCAGGTAAGCAGAGGCTGCTGACAAGTGAACTTTAACTGAAGAATATGATAAACCAGCATGGAGCAGTTCACACAAAGTAAGAAAGGAGCAAACGGACCCCCACTGAGAAGGGATTTTGGTGATGCTTGAGACAACAAGCAGAAAATATCTTCCATTTAGCCATACAGGATTTTCTGGTAGTGGGTTTCCTGGCTTCCTGAAGACACCTAGGCATGTCCTCAGAAAACTGATGCCTGAAAGGGACCAAAACCTCTCACCCAAAGTGTCAAAGGAAGAGTGGACAAGTAAGGGTGAATGACAGACCCTTTCTCTTGTGCGAGTTAACTTATGAAGATTGCCCATGGTCAGGAGAAAGAGAAGGGGAACTGGTGCTGTCTGGGCCAAAAGAAAGTCACCAGTAAGATTCTTGCGGAGGCATTTCTGATTTTGTGCAGCATCCTGGGAAGTAGTGGCAGAAGAAGGTAAGCATACAGGAACATTCCTAGAAAAGGTCGTGGCATCTACCTTTCAAGTCAGAGGACTTGAGACTCTGGAACATAAGCGAGGACATTGCCTGTTCAAAGGGGAGGCAAAAAGTGCATCAGTGGGGTATTCCTCAAGTGGATCTATGTCCAGAAACACTTCTCTGTGAAAGATCCACTAGTGAGGTTGTGTCCTTGATCTGCTCAGGGACTCTGTCAAAAAGTTGTGTTCTGAAGAGATGTAGACCTGAAGGTGGACAGCCAAATCCCAGGCCTGAAGTATTACTCTGCAAAGTAGATAAGACCTTGTGCTCCCCATTTGTTGATGTATCATGACAGTGGTGTTGTCTGTAAAGACCTTTAAAGGGCCTGGAGACCAAAGTGAATGGAAGGCCTGAAGAGCAAGAATGAGTGCCCTTATTTCTAACATTGATGTAGTCTGACCTATGATGAAGGGGCTACAGACCCTGAACCTTTAGACGGTTAGAAGAGGCTCCCCCATCCCAGATCGGAAACATCTCTGAACAGCTCTTGAGTAGAGGTAGGAGTCTGAAAAGTCAGGCCTGGATTGACAGATCTGCCAAATCCACCAGTGAAACTTGAGTTTCAGACAAGGAAGTAAGGGGAAATGGAAGTGGTAATGCTAGAGCCAAACATTCTTCAAGTACCACTGAAGCTTCCTCATATGAAGCCTGGCAAAGGCAAGCATAGGAATGGTAGATGCCATGAACCCCAGGACTCTGAGAAATTCCCCTGCAGAAATGAGAGAAAGGGGAAGTAAAAACTGGAAGTAGGTTGCCAGAAACAGAACCTTGGGAGAAGTAAGAGAAGCCAACATTGGAATGGCTTGGATTCTGCAACCCAGAAAAAAAAATGTGGTCTTGACAAAAAGTCAAAACTGACTTCTTGAGATTGATGGCGAATCCCAGACTGTGAAGAAGCATGATGAAATGCAGATCCTGCACAAGCCTGGGTTGAGAGGAAGCCTGAAGAAGCAGGTTGTCCAGATATAGAAATATCAGGATTCCCTGAAGCCTTCAAAAGGCTATAACAGTGGCCAGACATTTGGTGAATACCCTTGGGGCCACAGAAAAACTAAAGGGTTACAAAGCAAAAAACTGAAAATGTCAGGAAGAAGCACAGAAATATAAAAACTTCCTGGATAGAGGGTGAATGGGAATATGAAGATAGGCATCTTTTTAGGTCTAGGAAGACCAAAAAAGCCTGTGGAAGAAACAGAGTCTAGAGGGAAAGCATTTGGAATAAAAGAATCTTTAGAACATTATTTAGAAAGGAGAGGTCTCCAGTGCTCCTCTTTTCTTGGAACCAAAACATTCTGGAGTAAAATATGATCCTCTTTGGGATTCTGGAACAAGTTGGATGATGGCCTGATCCAGTAAATCCTGCAGGACCAAAGAAAAATGAGGAAGTTGGTCTGGAGCAGGTTGAAAAAGACCTGAGAAGGGGAGGAAAAGATTTCCATACCATAAAATAACTATGAAGGTTAATGGAGAGAATCAAGTATTCTGAAGTAAACTGTTGCCAGACAGGAAGAGACAGGGAAAGTATGAACCTGATCATGGGGAAGGAGAGAAGGTATGTCAGATGGAGGCAGACAGATATGTCCTGAAAAGGGGATTTTTGCATTTTAGAAGTCTGGGTGGGTTTATCAGAGAACATATTCTTAGGAAACCTTTTCCTTTTAGAAGGTGACAAGGCTGTCTATAAAGGCAAACTTAGAAGGATAGTTTCTCTGAAATCTGGATATGTGAGAAAAATATTTTTTTAAGATCCTGCACAACTTTATCTTTGTTTTGTAGAGTCGTAAACAAGTCAGCAGCAGCTGTACCAAAAAAATTTTGATTGTAAAAAAGGAGCATCTAGGAGCCTGGCCTTAACATCATCAGGTAAAGCTATGAGTCAAAGCCAAGAGAACCTCTTCATAACTGAACCAGAAACAGTAGTTCTAGAGGATGCATCAACTGCAACATAACTATATTTGATGGAGTGACACTTAAAGTGGAACTCAATAGGAAGGCTGCAGTCATTTCTTCAGAGTCTAGAAGGTCTGACCCCCCCCAAATCCCTCCCCCCAAAGTTGAGGCAAAACGACCAAAACATACCTAGTTATACAGGTTTGTGGGTTTGATAATTTATGTTTAAGGCCAGAGTGGCAGAAGTGTACACCTTTTTCACCAACCTCTCCATAGCTCGAATGTCTTCGTCAGAAGAAAGAAGTTTGGAAGAGGGCAAAAGCTTGAATGGCTTATCAGCAGAAACAGTGATTACAGCAGAGTCCGAGTTAGGTCACTTGTAGATGTTTTATAAGGCCTCAGGCTCCTTTATAAAAATAGTCAAGTTTCTTAGGGGCAGGAAGTTGGGAATCAGGAGCCAAAAAGGCAGCTGCAAATGTATTCAACAAAGCATCCAATACAGGGGGAACAGCAAAAGGTTTAGGAGATTCCATCTGCAACAGTTCATAATACCTACTGAATATCAGGGACTTGTGAACAATCCTATATAAAATGCTTCATTGTGCAAACTAGTGTGTCCCCAAAGGGCATCTCCTCAAAGGGGGAATCAGGACTCAAGAAATCCACTTCCTCAGACCTGCAGCCCAAAGATGAGGTAATTTGTGAGGAGTAGGCCAGTGATTCATCTCATTTGAAAGACCAGACTCCCTAGTCCTTTTAACTGGAGTAGATGACCAAGAAGAAGCAGTAACAGATATCCTGAGGTGGTCTCAAGGCCATCAAGAGCAAAGAACAAGCCCTGGTTAAAGTTTTGTCATTCCCTCTGAAGATCCTTAGCTATACAAGGAATGGGTTTAGTTTTCTGCTTCTTCTTTAGTGGGATGTCAGCTTTGACCAACCTAGGAGGCTCTGAGTCATGCCTAGGCTCAATAAGGGTAGCAGGGACCTCCTCCATAACCAGAATCTGGGGAATCCCCCTAGGCGCTTTGGAAATGATCAGCTGTGGTTCCTCCTCCATGTCTATGGTGGACATTCGCATTGCCTCAGAGAACGTGCAAGAAGTAGGTTCTATGCTGTCTTTTGACACAGTTGCAGCAGAGGAAATCTGTGTTGACACCTGATTGCCTTCAGGCTCTTCACCTCGAGAGAGACATCTGGTGGAGGTTGGACAGCAGGAAAGTCAGACAGAGACTTTTTTGGCCTTCTTTTTAAGAGATGGCTGTACCTTGGAGTGGGTGGATTCACCATGGTACCCTAGGCCAAAAGTTTGAGATGTTGTTTTTCAAGATAAATGGAGAAAGAGGACAGACGGCTGCAAGGCATTTTGGAAACAAAAGCCTGACAATTGGTACACTGGGTAGGACTGTGTTAATCACCTAGGCAGAATAAATACTTCTCCTGATGGTCTTTATGGAGAATCTGCCTCCCACATTGACATCGTCCCTTCCTGGATGACATGAACCCTAATTACACAAAGACAGAAAAAAAGAAGGAACCCCAGTGGGATACTTATCTGTAAATGCCTCTGTAGAATCCAGCTCAGTGAAAGGCATGCAGACCAACATTCTGCTGTGGCATTCGGACTGAAGGCAAAGAAATTCCGAGTATGCAGCATACGTACATACCTTTATGCCTTAAGGTTGCGCAGGGAGTGTATGCCTGACATATGATGCTAGGAGGATATAAAGGGTTTGGAATGCTGGTCAGATGTTGGCTATGAATACTACAATGGTGAAAAGAAGAAAGGATTTTGCAATACTACGCAGTTCTTATTTGCATACTTAAGTTTGTTAACCAGGTAGGCAAGCTGATTTTAGGACCTTTTTCAGCAAAGACCTGAACCAATGGCAGAAGTAATACACTATAGTAAAGTGGAAAAACACTACAATAATTCAAAACATGATATGTGAGGTACAAAGAAAGTACAGATGTATAAGAACAGTTAGTTATGTACTCACCATAACGATCGATGTATGTGGTCCATCTCGCCTACATTCCTTACTCATGGGTTCGGAGCCAAGAATCGGCTCCGACTCTGCCAAACTTTATAGCACGAAGTCTCTAATTGGCTGGGCTAACCCGGTATCCCAAGGTGCACCTCGCCCTAGCTCCAGATCTTGTTTGCAATCATAACACTCATAACCCATACTCAATAAACACTGGAAGAAAATCCAGCCAGATAGGGGAACAAATCACTGACCTTGAAGGGTCCACGGAGCCAAAAATTCTTCCAATTCCTCTAGGAAGGGGGCAGATGGGAGGGTACTTAGGAATGTAGGCGAGATGGACCACATACATCGATCATTATGGTGAGTACATAACTAACTGATGTTATGTGGTCCTATCTCGCCTACATTCCTTACTCACAGGACAGCGTCCCCAGCACCTCTATCCTGGGAGGCTCATAAGAAGATACTCCTGAGAACTGTGGAACCAAAGGAAGCCCGGCCCCTAGAAGCGACGTCCAGCTTGTAATGAGTAATAAAAGGATTGGGAGAAGCCCAAGTTGCCGCAGCAGAAATATCATCCAAGGAAAGTCCAGCATGGAAAGCTACTGATGTAGACATAGCCCTGGTAGAATGAGCCTTGATGGGAAAGGGTAAAGTTCTGTCTGCTGATGAGTAAATGAATGAAATACAGTCTCTGATCCATTTAGAAATAGTGCACTTGGAAATAGGACTACCTGCTCTGTTCTCTGAAAAGGACACAAACAATTGATCAGATTTCCTAACTTGCTTCGTCCTATGTAAATAAAATCTCAATTGTCTGTGCACATCCAACTGATGCAACCTGAACTCTGCTTTATTGGAAAAGTTCGGAAAAAACACTGGTAGCTCAACAGATTGATGAAGATTGACTGGGGATGACACCTTTGGGAGAAAGGACGGGTTAAGCCTGAGAGAGACTCTGTCCTTGTGAAAGACCAAATATGGAGGTTTAATGGACAAGGCTTGAAATTCTGATACCCTCCTGTCCGATGTAATGGCTATCAGAAAAGCCGTCTTCCAAGATAAGAATTTCAAGTCGCAAGTGGCAGCCGGTTCAAAGGGTGGTGACGTAATAGCTTGTAGCACAAGGTTCAGGTCCCATGGCAGTACAGGCTCAGAAACTGGGGGACGAAGTAACCAAGTGCCTTTTAGAAAAGCTTTACAGAGCTTTTGGCCCATAACAGAGGGCTCATAAGATGTGTGAAAATTGGAAACTGCGGCCAACTGTACTTTAATGGTAGCGGGCACGGAGCCCTGACGGAACAACATGGCTAAAAAATCCAAGACCGATGGAATAGGGGCTGTGAAGGGATCCAACCCTTGGGCCTGAGCCCAAATGAAGAATCTCCTCCATTTGCTGGAATAAATCTTCCTGGTGGAAGACTTATGAGAAGAAGACAAGATGTGCACCACTTCAGGAGAAAAGGAATGTAGCCTGACTAGGGATGGAACTGGAGCAGCCAGGCTGTCAACCTGAGGGTTCGCAGGGATGGATGAAGTTGTCCTGACATGTGAATCAGGAGGTCTGGCACTGGGTCCAGAGTCCATGGACAGTCCAGTGCGTACCGTTGAAGAAAAGGGAACCATACTTGTACAGGCCAGTGTGGAGCAATAAGAATCATCCTGCTTCCCATGGATATGGCTTTCTGTATCACTCTCGGCAACAGAGGAAACGGAGGGAAAGCGTAGACCAGACCGGGGGGGGGGGGCAAATCGTGAGCTAGAGCGTCCCTGGGTGATTCCCCCTGTGGGGGGATCAGAGTGAAGTACTTGCTGCATTTGGCAATGAGGGGGCTGGCGAAGAGATCGTAGCAAGGCTGACCCCACTTTTGAAGATCTGAACCGCCACTCAGTTGTTCATGGACCACTCGTGAGGCATCAGAATAGCTCTGCTTAGCCTGTCCGCTATCACGTTGGACCTCCCTGGAATGTGCGTTGCCACTAGAAACCATTGGGAAGACACTGCCCAGTGCCACACTTGCATGGCCTCTCTGCAGAGGGGGTAAGATTTGGTTCCCCCTGCTTGTTCAGGTACCACACCACGGACATGTTGTCCGAGTGAATTGCAATCGTTCCCAGAGGTAGAAAGTCCTGGAGTGCTCGCAACGCCAGAAACACCGCTCTCATCTCCAGAACACTGATGTGCAAGTATACCTCGTGGTCTTGCCAGGTGCCTTGGACCGTCCTGCCTAGATAATTTCCCCCCCACCCCATCTGGGAGGCGTCCGTGGTCACCGTGGCCACTGGAGACATAGGAACCAAGCTCCTCCCTCTGTCCAGATTGGAGGAGCGTAGCTACCAGAGGAGGTCCTGTTTGCATCGCTCCGTGAGAAGTATCAAGTGGGAAAGAGGAAGCTTTTGAAAGGACCACTGAACCAACAGGAGCCACTGTAGTATCCGCATGTGTAACCTGGCCAGGGGTACCAGCATGATGGTGGAGGCCATGGATCCCAAGAGCTGAAGAACTAACCTGGCCTGAACTTTTCTGAGGGGCAACAGTGCGTGGATCTGAGACTGCAACACACTTATCCTGTTCTGTGGCAGAAAGGCGCGCATTTGAATAGAGTCTAGCGCCTATAAAAACAACACGCTGTGAGGGCTGCAAGGCAGACTTTTCCCAGTTCAAAGTAATTCCTAAACGTTGGCAAAGTGAGATAGTCATCTCCCTGGCTTGAATGAGCAGATGCCTGGTGGGAGCAGCAAGAAGCCAGTCGTCCAGATACGGAAACACCTGGAATCCTAGAAGTCTCAGGTGAGCCGTCACCACTGCCAAGCACTTGGTAAACACCCTGGGGGCTATGGTGAGACCAAAGGGCAGGGCACGTGACTGGCTCCTAGCCAGAAGTGTAAATGACTCCTGGATGCCTTTTCCATTTTGATGTGGTAGTAGGCATCCTTGAGATCAATGGAGCACATCCATACTCCTTTCTCCAGGAGTGGAAAAATGGACTGAAGTGTGGCCATTCGGAACTTGGACTTCAGAACGTAGCAATTGAGTCGACTGAGATCCAGAATGGGTCTCAGGTCCCCTGTTCTTTTCGGCACCAAAAAGAGTCGTGAGTAATTTCCTGATCCGACATGGTCAGAGGGGACTGGTTGGATGACTCCTTTTTCAAGCAGCTTTGCCACTTCTAGTGCTGCTTGGTCCCGTTGACTGGGTGGGACGTCCGGGATCCTTCTGACTGGAGGGGGTGTCGATGCAAAGGGAATAGTGTAACCTCCAGAAACTATTCGAAGCACCCGATGATCCTGGGTGATGCTCTCCCAGGCTTCCGGATACAATGAACTTCGGCCCCCGACTGGCTCTGGAATAGCACAGTCGGGCAACACCTCAGGAACGCTGGAAGGAAGAGTCGCGAAAGGAATCGCGGTCTCCCAAGTTGCAGGGGGCCCCTCTGCCTCTAGGATGGCGTCTTCCAGAATAATTCCCCCCCCCCTGCCACTGGAGGGGGACTCACCCTGAACCGTGGGAAAGGACCTCTGAGACTTTTTGAACCACATTTTCCCCCTCTCTGAGCCTTGGGATAAGGCCTAGAAGGGAGAGAAAAATGGGCCCCTATGGCAGATAGGGTCTTTCCCTCCTGTTCGCATCTGGTGAGAGTGTCTTTCACTTTGGTTCCGAAGAGAGAGGACCCATCAAAGGGGGTGTTAGTGAAGGAAGACTTAAAAGCCTCCGCAAAATGACACAGCCGCATCCAGGCTTTCCCTCTGAGAGCTACGCCTGAGCTAGCTGCCCCACTCGCCCCTTTGGCTGCATAAGATATGAGCCTCATGGACGAGTTGACAATGAACGCTAGGGTAGACAACTGGACATTAACAGTCTGCGCTACCGCCTCAGGCATGTTACCCGTCAGAGTATCTCCTAGCTCCTTCAGGAGATCTCTTTGGAGCCGAGTGAAATGACAGAGGTAATTCAACGACCGTAAGGTGAAGGTCGCCGAAGACAGGGTACGCTTCCCATACCGGTCCATACTCCAGGACTCCTTGTTAGGAGGGTGGACTGAAGAAGAAGCGTCTGCAACTTCCTGCTGAGTGGCTGCCGCCACCACCAAGGCATTTACCAAAACCCCTTTGGTAAGAAACTCTTTGCCCGGGGGAGCAGACAAGAACTTGTTTGGATGTCTGGGCACCGGTTCCACGAAATCAGGGTTCTCCCACACCCTTCGACAAATCAAGTCTAGGAGTTCGTCGAAGGGTGGGTCCCAAGAGGTGGAGGGTTGAGCTCCGAAGGCCTTGAGGAATACAGACTCCTCCTCAGAGGGGGTCTTGGAGGGCCAGTCGCCTCTCTGTCTCAAAATCTCCAGGATGTTGGAGAAAGAAACATCATCGGAGGACAACTTGGGGGACCCCTCTGATTCCTCGAGGTCGGTATCGGACGTGAGTGACTCGTTCTGGGAGTCAATGTGCTTCCTCTTGCACGACTTCTTACTGGGAGGCTCCTCAGGCACCGACTATGAGGGGCCCTCAGAAAGTAGGGGACCGCTCAAGGGGGTATCCCCAGACCTTCGGGCTTCTCCGTCCATGGAGAGGGAGGCATCAGAGGCTCTAGCCGGGGTGTAAGGGGACGGAGTGACCGAACCAGGTGATGTACCTGACGACCTAGCCAGGGCGCTCCTCATGGCTTCGAAGGCTGGTCCCCCCCAGATCCGTGGACCGACCAGTCTCCAAGACCACGATCGGAGTCGAGATTCCCCAAGCCGAAGCACCGAGAGGGAGGCTCAGAACCAACAGGAGTCCCGAGGCATCCCCCTCGGGTCCGACTGAGGAAACCAGAGTGCCGAAACCAGAGGACGGAGCTGACCTGGTAGGAGCCGAAGCCGGCTCCGATAGACTCGCCCAGTGTATCGGAGCCAACACCAGAACATTACACGGCGCGGGGCCCACCAGCTCAGACGACACATGGGTGTTCGGAGAAGGAATCTTCGAAACAAGCATGGGAACTGGCTCCGGAGCTGGCTGGGTCGGAGCCGAAAACAATTTTGCCAACACCGGCGACTGTAGGGGCCTCTGAATCACCCTATCCACATCCAAATCAGACAGCCTAGAGGATTTGTAAGAAATAGAGGGGAGATCTAGATCTCCTGACTGGAGACTCATGCCTGACACTGGGTGACCTGCTCCGAAGAGGTTCCAATAATATCGGAGCCGAGGTTGACCCCAGTACAACAGATACCTCCTGCGGCCCCGAGGACAATGGAGCCGAGGAGGTAGTATCCATATCAGAGCCCTTCTCCTTCGGCCCCGAGGGCAATGGAGCCGAGGATGTAGTGTCCATTTCCGAGACCTTCTCCTTTGGCCCCGAGGATGGAGGAGCCGGAGATCTCTTCTTGGCCTTAGGAGGCTTAGACTTGGTACTAGAAGGCAGGGACGACTCCAAGGCCTCTTCAAAGGAAGGCTTGATCAGACCCTTCAAAATCAGTTTGTTTTTACGTTTCTGTAGTACCCTAGAGTGAAACACATGACAGGAACTGCAGGACTCTTGCAACTGAATAGCCCCATGACAATACACACAGATAGAGTGCCCATCTGTGATGGACATTTTATGGCCACATTTAGTACACTTCTTAAACCCAGAGGGTTTATGTTCCTTCAGTTCTTTCGACATGGCAAGCAACCGCGCCACACACAACCGATTGAGTCAAACACTAAGGGAAGGTGGGAAGACCGACAAACACTTGACAGGACAAGGAAACTAACTTAAACGCTTCCTAAAACAAAATGTTAACCACTAACACAACAGCAAATCACAACCAGGAGGACACAGGAGAGGACTAGGTCCTCTAACTTAAACGGGCCTAGCCCGCGAAACAGTAGGGATACCACAAACAACTAAACTCTCAACCTCACGCAACAACTAATCACACGAAAAATAGCTATGAAAATAGCTTTTGACCAAAGGAGACTGCTAAAATACTAAATTTCTTTTAAAGGTATTCAAAATGGTACAACAAAAGACTAAAAACTATTAAAAACCACAAATAGCGGGCGAAAACTGAACCAGCAAGTAAAACCAACAAAAACAGTTTAATAAGTGCTTTCGGAAAAGCTAGCACTTTTCCTTCATCAGACATTTTGAAAATCAATTAACTCACTTTATATACCTTCAACCAACTTCAATTGTAGTCAATTAAGTTGAAAGTCAATTAAGTTAAAGTAATCACGTTACAAAATCTTTTAAACCTATACTACCATAAAATACCTTAAAATAAAATAACATTGCATGTACCCTTCAACTTATTTAAAGGGCGAACAAAAAACCAAAGTTGACAAAAAACTTTTACACGGCATAAACTAATCCCCACAAAAATAAAACAGGGATACTGTTACTATTACAAAACCTACTGAAATTACTCCAGTGTAATATATTATTGTTTCAACTATATAGAAACTTACATTTGCAATCGTGAAAGAACTATTTAAGATCTAATTACCTTCTCAAGGCCAGTAATTTTAAAACACATTTTAAAGAGACAAACTCGTTTAAACCTGGGGGGGGGGGCATAAGCCACTGTTCTAATTTGCCAAAAAAGTTTTTGGATTTCCAAGTGCAGTTGCCATGAACCACCTCTAGGGTTAATTGATACTTGATGTAATATAGCAAATTTAAAATTATGGTTTGGATAATCAACTAAATGTCTTGCAAGTGCGTTGGTAATGTCTTGCTTTTTTATAGCGTACTGATGTTCATAAATACGCTGCTTTAGTTGCCTCTCTGTCTTCCCTATGTAGAAAGTGGTGCAATCTTGGCAAGTAGCAGAATAGACGACAGCTTTAGTTGTACAAGAAAATTTACCTTGGATTTTATAAGTCTTATTTCTAATTTTAATCTGTTTATCGATGTGCAGATGCTTGCACTGATGGCAAGCTCCACACTTAGACATTCCATTATGCTTAATCTTTCTACTTGTAGTTGGACATTCCAGAAGAGCTTTAATGTTAGGACCCCTCCTATAAGTGATTTTTGGTTTATCACCCAAAAGCTTGTTCAATCTACTATCTTCTATTATTAAAACCCAATTTTTGTTGAGAATTTCCTTAATATAAGGGCTATCTAAACTATATGTGCATAAAAAACTGGTATGGAAATCTTGAGTTGGCAAACTAAAGGTGTCATGGTTAAAGTTACCAATTTCTTCATTATAAACATCTGAAGCCTCGGACAAGAGGGGCTTGAAATGTCCAGACTGCCTCTTAAGAATCACTTCAGTTGAAATTTTTGTTACCAAAAAAGGAGGATAACCCCTTTTAATAAACATCGATTCCAAAAAGGCACATTTGTCAATGAAATCTATTGCTTCAGAAACCATTCTATCTGCCCTCACCAACTGGCCCTTAACGACCGCTCTCTTTTGATGGTGAGGGTGACAGCTTGTAAAATGAAGAAATTAATTTGAATATGTAGGTTTCCTATAGATGGTGCTTTTAAACTTAGACCTCACTGTGTCTTTATAAATATGGACATCAAGAAAGTTAATGTGGTCTTGTTGGAAATTATAAGTGAATTCAAGGAAATCAGTCATAGCTGAAATAGTGGTAACAAACTCTGAAACAAGCTCACTGGGACCATTCCAAACAAAGAACATGTCATCCTGGTAATGAGTGTACCAGGCGACATTGTTCTTAAATAAAACATTGTTGAAAAGTAAAGTCTTTTCCCAATGGGCCATGACACAATTGGCAAAACTACCGCCACATGGGGAGCCCATGGCAACCCCAGTTTTTTGGAGGTAGATCTGCCCCTCAAACCACATAAAATTATTAGTTAACACTATGTCAAGGAGAGTTTCCACTAAATAAATGATATTTTCATTAGCTTCCCTCTCCATCATAAAGTCTCTAACCCATTCCAACCCTGTACTGTGAGGTATGACCGTGTAAAGGTCTTTAACGTCTATTGTTAAAAAAGTATAATCATGATGGAAAGGAATTTTACTTAGCTCAATTAAAAAACTCAAGGAATCCTTGCAGATTTGAGTTTCTTTTGCAACAAATGGTTTTAAAATGCTATCCACATATTTTGCACACCCATAAGTGATGGAACCTCGTCCATCAACAATTGGTCTAAAAGGAGGTTCAACTATACTTTTATGAATTTTGGGTGTGCCAAATAACGCTGGGGTTCTTGGAGCCAACATTGACAAATAGTTGTACAAATCCAAATCAACAGAACCTTCCAAAAATAAATCTTGTAAAATAGACCTGATCTTCCTATAGGCTATATTAAGCTCATTTTGACTAACTAGTACATAGGCTGGGGAATTTATGAGTTTCATCATATTTTCCACATATATATTCTGATCCATAAAAACTAACCCACCCCCCTTGTTGGGTTTCATTACCCTTATATTACAATCGTGCAGTAGTGTGATAAAATCACGTTCATAATCATTGATGTTTTTTATAATTCTCTTATTTGCATAAGTGTTAAAGTTAGAACTCAAAGCTCTCAAGTCCATCTCACACATTTTCTCAAATAACAGTAAAGTGGGATGAAGGGGGGGGGGGGTTGAACAAGCTAGACACTCTTACAGAGTTTATAAGAGAGGTAACTGGTCCCATAAGAACGTTCAAATTCAATTTACGAACAAATAGTTTGAGATTGATTATAGTTTTCACAGGGTTCATAAAACCATCTGGCACGAAGGTTAAACCCTTTGAAAAAAATTCCACTATGTCTTGAGGTATATCTAACACAGTATAGTTGTATATATGGAAATCGCCACTGGTACAAGCCAAAATACAAGGGTTTCTAACATAAGGTTCAGTTAATGCCTGCGGTGATTGCGTTTGTTCCTTTGACGCCCCCGGTTGGTGTTCAAGTTCGACTTCGTCTGTTGATGGTTCTGTCCCTTTGGAAAACCCTGTTGGCGACTTGTACCTGGTTGGATGTCATCTTCGGCCTCATGCTTTTGTTGAATATTAGAGTTTTTGTTATAAGTAACATTCTTGTTGTTAATGTTATTAATTCTTTCACTTCTATGAGGAATTGACCCCTGTTCTGTCATAGTGCCACATTCTCCATCAGAGAAAGTGACATTTGGCTGATGTGCATTATGTGCGGACTCTTGTGGAACTTGGTTCAAATCTGAAGTTTTAAAAATTAAAGGAGGTCGAGGATATTCTTTCTCATTTTGATATTGTTGTAAATCCCTGGCTATTTTTTTTCTTTTTACCATTCAGTAGCTTAACCATAGCTGCTTCAATACTAGTGAATATTTGCTTATAGTCATATTTATAGCGAGGGAAATCGGAGGTGGATTGGATTAAATGTTCTAATATTTCCAACTCACCCTTGAGAGAATTGACCTCTGTCTTATAATGGTTAATTAATACATTGATAAATTCAAACCCTTGTTTATCAAATAAGTCCAAAAGTAATCTATGAAACTCGGACCCCTCCATTAAGCCAATGGGATACCTCCATTGTCTAAGGGCTTTAGGGACCAATTTCTTAAGTAAACATTCTTCCAAGTATGAAATTTCCAGTTGAAGCTTTCTACATCTAAAAGGTTTGTTGTCAAAATCATTTATGATAGTAACGATATTACTCACCACTGAAGCTTCATCTTGGGGTGGAATGTTTGATTCTGCATCGTTAAAGAAGTAGTTGTTGTTTAAAAAATTCCCCAAAGTGGGAAAATAATTATTGCCTGCTTTCTGAACAATGCGAAAGCCATTAGAATTGTGCCCCTGCTGTAAGCGTTGTCTTGGGCTCAGTTGAGAATCATTACAGCCATTAGAATTCACTTCATTGTCTAGACCATTATCATTCAGTATATTAGGCAAAGGAGGCTGACGAACATCTGAGCTTCCTGCAAAGGGATCGGAAACTGGATCAGAGCCTCGCATTTCAGCCCTCAAAGTATTAGAAATCCTATTATTGCCATTAGCAATTATATTGTTTCCGCTTGTAAAATTGTCCATTCGCTGTGTTAAAACGTCAACTCGGCTTAAAAGAACTTGAATCAAAGCTGTGAGATTCCCGACGGCATTCGCCTCTCCGGTTAAGTTGTTCTCATTAGAACTACTAATACTAACGCGGTTAGGCTCCACTTGTGTAAACATAGAGCCTTGCGAAGCTGCTTGTAAATCGCTCGCCATATTAAACATAAAACTACAACAAAAGACTAAAAACTATTAAAAACCACAAATAGCAGGCGAAAACTGAGCCAGCAAGTAAAAACAACAAAAACAGCTTAATAAGTGCTTTCGGAAAAGCTAGTACTTTTCCTTCATCAGACATTTTGAAAATCAATTAACTCACATTATATACCTTCAACCAACTTCAATTGTAGTCAATTAAGTTGAAAGTCAATTAAGTTAAAGTAATCACGTTACAAAAACTTTTAAACATATACTACCATAAAATAAAATAACATCGCATGTACCCTTTCAAATTATTTAAAGAGCGAACAAAAAACTGAAATTACTCCAGTGTAATATATTCATATTTCAACTATATAGAAACTTACTTACTAAACACACTTGCAAGACATTTAGTTGATTATCCAAACCATAATTTTAAATTTGTTATATTACATCATGTATCGGTTAACCCTAGAGGTGGTTCATGGCAACTGGACTTGGAAATCCAAGAACTTTTTTGGCAAATTAGAACAGTGGCTTATGCCCCCCCAGGTTTAAATGAGTTTGTCTCTTTAAAATGTGTTTTAAAATTACTGGCCTTGAAAAGATAACCAGATTTTAAGTAGTTCTTTCACGATTGCAAATGTAAGTTTCTATATAGTTGAAATATGAATATATTACACTGGAGTAATTTCATTAGGTTATGTAATAGTAACTATCCCGGTTTCATTTTCGTGGGGATTAGTTTATGCTGTGTAAAAGTTTTTTGTCAACTTTGGTTTTTTGTTCGCCCTTTAAATAATTTGAAGGGTACATGCAATGTTATTTTATTTTATGGTAGTATAGGTTTAAAAGTTTTTGTAATGTGATTCGTGATAACGTATAACGTGATTACCTTCCAGTGTAACATACATTTTTTTTAACAAGAAATATATTTATTGAGTTATCACTTATGGCACAGGCAGTCATACATTTAAATAAATTAAAATATACCATATTAACATATTCTCATTTGCAAATACTATACATTACTTATAATCTATACAGTCATTGTCAGTCAGACATTACATAGCTCATTCAGTTCCTGCCTTCCCTTAAACCTCATCCCTCCTCCAAAACATTCTGAATGTACTGTGCCCACATTTCCTATTATACATTATTCTGAATGTACTCTGCCCACAACTCCCATTTTCTAATGTAACATCCATTCTTGAAGATCTGCCCTAGTATTGCTCAAACTGTGCCACAATATTTTTGTCTCAGGAAATATAGACAGCCTGAAGGACCAAACTGCATTGGATAGTAAAATCCCAGGCTGTCGGGGCTAGTTGGCAAAGGCAATAGGACTTTGCCCTTCCCTGTTTGTTGACATACTACATAACCATGGTGTTGTCTGCAAATACCCTGAGGAGGCCCGGACACTAGAGGTAGTACAGGAACTGAAAAGCCAAAATCAAAGCCCTCATCTCCTTGATACTGATATGCTTAGCCATCTCTTGAGAAGACTGAAACCCCCTGAATCCTGATGTTGTCGGAACAAGCCCCCCAGGCATGGTCTGAAACATCTGTAAACAGCT
Source organism: Protopterus annectens (assembly GCF_019279795.1). Classification (NCBI taxonomy): domain Eukaryota; kingdom Metazoa; phylum Chordata; order Ceratodontiformes; family Protopteridae; genus Protopterus; species Protopterus annectens. The sequence goes on along the minus strand of NC_056726.1, from coordinate 1,341,235,802 downwards.
CTTCAGATGAGGGAGGGATGAGAAAAGACATTCCTAGATTGAGAGAAATCTGATGGCTCTATCATAGAAAATCCTTCCTTAGGTAAGGCAAGAGAGGAATGTGGAAGTCTAAGGGATGGCACTGTTGGAGCCATACCAGCATGAGGTACCACTGTAATTTCCTCATATGGTTCATAGATTCATAGGTTGGTACTAGGCTATCGACCCTAAGACCTATGCAAGCCTAGCCATAACAATTCCCTGGAAATTTTTTCCCACAATATTTACTTCTCTGGGCCCCTGTCTAGCAGGGCGACTGACATGATCCCCGGGGTGAATTTCCTATCTCCCATCCAATCATCAAGGTTCCTTTTGAAGAGGGCCAATGAGGTGCTCTGCTTGAGATGTATGGGCAGTCTATTCCAGAGTATGGGGAGTCTCTGGGTCAGGAACCTATCCCTCCAGCATGTTTTGTTCATTGTGATGATAAGGTTTAAATCCCTGGAGCGTGTGGCTCTGAGGGATTGGGATTTCTTTAAGTGGAGCATGTCCAACAGCTCAGGGTTTGACATGGCCTTGTACGTTAAGCAGAGATCGCCTCTGGGTAGACGATATGCCACACAGTATAGCTGGAGTTTTTTTAGACGGTCAGCATATGGCATCTGCTTTAGGCCTGTGATTCTTTTAGTGAGGTATTTCTGTGGGCTTTTCAGCTGTTGCAGATGTCTTGTGAGGTACATACCAAATGAGGCATTATACTCTATAATGGGTCTAATGAGGGATGAGTACAGTGGGACAATGACCTCCTTTTTTCTGGATGAAAAGCCCTTCGTGATGAGGTGTGCCACGTAGAAAGATTTCCTGACTGTTGTGGCGATGTGGTTATCGAAAGTGAGACCACTGTCCACTTGTGTCCCTAAGTCTCTAATCACACTTTCGATGTTTAGTGTCCTGCCACCTATGTGGTAGTTCATGGATACATGTTTTTTTCCAAAGGGGATGACTACACATTTCTTGGCATTAAGCTTGAGCCCATGGATCTGGCACCAGGCATCTGTTTCTGTAAGGCCCTTTTGTAGAATATCCACAACATTTGGGGATTCAATAATGGCTCCCAGTTTGCAGTCATCTGCAAACTTTGTTAGCCAGAGTCCCTTAGTGTTGGCCTGTACTTCAGAGAAGTAGATGCCAAACAAGAGTGGTTCCAGGACTGAACCCTGAGGTACTCTACTTGTCACTTGTCTGGAGCTGGATTAGGAGTCACCTACTTTTACAGTCTGGGTTCTGTCAGTAAGCCAGTTGGCAACCCATCGAGTGACGTACTGATTTATGCCCAGCTTAGTAAGTTTATCTAGGATTCCAGAGTGGGGGATGGTGTCGAAGGCCTTGGCGAGGTCCAGATAGGCTGTGTGGAACTCCTTACCCTCGTCCACAGCTCTGGAGACCGATTCAAATTAGTCAATCAGATTCAGGAGATCGGCCCTTTACAAACCCAAAATGGGTAGGGTCCAGTGTCTGGAGGTTGCCAATGTCTTTGTTTATAAGTTCCATGATAATGCATTCCATGCCCTTGCAGATCAGGCTTGTCAAACTGATGGGACGGTAGTTCCCGGGATCCAAGGTGGATCCTCCCTTGTGGATCGGGATAACTGTAGCCGTGCGCCACTCAGTGGGCACGAAGCCTGAGGTGAGGCTATGATTAAACATGACACTTAGGTGGGGTGCCAGTTCATTTTGTAGTTCATGTAGTACACAGCCCGGGATGTCATCTGGTCCCATGGATGCTGTATTCTTAGCTTTGGAGAGTGCTGTTTCTACCTGTGTGGCTGGGATTATCGGAATTTGGCAATCTTTTGGTATTGAGATGTGCCCATTAGGGGGGTGAGAGGAGTGAAGTTGGCACTAAATCGATCTGCCAGGATATTGGCAAGATCGTTGGGATCAGTATATTTAATGCCATTCTGTTGTAGCTCAGAGCAGATCTGCGCATTGCCATTTAGATTCTTGACATAACTTTAGAATGCCTTGTGGTTGTCTTTGGAATCTTTGGCAATTTTATTTTCGTAACTAGCTTTTGAGGATTTTATGAGGGATCTCAGCTTCTTACTGAGGCTGGTGAGGGAGGTTTTTGCATCCTGGGATTTTCCTCTTTTCTGCAAGAGTTTCTTCCTTCTGTTGTATAGTTTGTTTATAGCAGGGGACCACCAGATTGGCTTCCTTTTTTGGAGAAGAGCATCTTGGTTCTATTTGGGATGGCATGATTCATGCATGAGTGGATGTGCTCGTACAGTGCCTTAGTGTAGGATTCTGCAGTCGAACTTCCAGATTCCGTCTGCGTGGGTGTTGTGAAGTTTGTCACTTCTGACTTCAGTAGCATGAAGTTGGCTTTGGAGAAGTTTAAGGAGGTTTCCTTACTGGGGGGTGGGGGTGAGATGTGGATGTCAAGGGTGATTTGCTTATGGTCAGACCTGACCAATCAGGGGGTGACCACTGGTGTGGAGCATCTATCTCCCATGTTGGTAATGACCAGGTCTAGGATATTGGAGCCCCTGGTGGGACAATGGATTATTTGATCCAGGGCGTTGGAATTTATGAATTCCAAGAACCGTTGGGAAAAGGAGTTGGTACCCGAGTAGTTTTCCCAATTAATGGCAAGGTGGTTGAAATCACCTAGTATTAGGGCGTTTGGTTGTATCTTAATATTTTCCAGTATGTTTACGAAGGTGTAGTGAGAATCTTGGGGTATGGTGGGGGATCTGTAGCAAGCTACAATTTGGATTGCAGTCTTACCTAGTGTTAGTTGCACCTGGAGAATTTCAGATGCATTGTGTTGGGCAACTAGCCTGGAGGTGTGAATATCCTTGGTAAATATGGACACTCCTCCACCTTTAGTGTTTCGGTCTTGGTTTTGTGGCCGAAAAGTGTAAGAATTGTAGCCTGGTATTGCAGGGGTGCTCTCTGGAGCCTTGAACCAGGTCTCAGTCACTGCACAGTTATCGATGTTCTCCATTTTTAGGAGTGCCTCGAGAGAGTGCATTTTGAGGTTTAGACTTCTAGCATTGAGTAGCATTACCTTCAGATTTTGCATGCTTGTATCTGTTACGGTGGTGGTTTTATCCTTTGAACCTTGCCTAAAAAAGGCACTATAGGGGGTGGCAAGAGCTTTAGCCAGTAACCCGAATCCCAGGGATGACAGGTGCAGACCATCTCTGGCAAAGCATCATGGTTTGTTGATCATGTCTTCCCAGGCAGACAAATACTGGATCCCCTTTGAATGACATCAGAAGCTTAGCCAATTGTTGAAGTCAATCATTTTGTCCTTATACTGTAGTATCATTCTGGGCAAAGGCAGGATGCTGCTCAGGGTTAGGGTCATACTTGCCTGGGTCACATGATCCAAGAGCTCTTCCATGTCTCTTTTCATGTAGTCCAGGGAGGTTCGTCTCAAGTCATTTACTCCAGCATGGACAATGACAGAGTCATATTTGTACTTGTTGTGGAGTGACTTGAGTGCATGTGTTATGTGGCAGATCCTGGCACCCGACAGGCAGCTGACTGTAATTTTCTCCTTGTTCAGCCTGGTGAGTGGGACATCAGTGTGCCTGACTATAGAGTCACCTATGACTAAAATGTTGGGTACATTATCTTGCCTTAGGAGCTGTTGTTGGGTGGCACACTGGTGTTGTGAGCTATGTGTCACTTTGATTGTGACTGGTGTTTGTTTGCGTTTCGGCTTCGGAGGTCCTTGTTGCTTGGGCAGGTTAATATTAAGGGCCTCTGCATATGTGGGTTTAGTGTTGCTATGTGTGGGAGTTGATGGTGTGGGTTTTGAAGGGCTATGAGCTGCTAGAGGTGTAATGCAGGTGTTAGCCTTCTCCTCTTGACTGTCTAGCACAGTCTTGACTGGAGAGAGCTTTGCTTCCAGTTTGGCTATGTAAGTGCATCTCTCGCAGGCTGTAGTGTTGGGTTGTAGAAGGAGAGGATTGTCTGTGTACATGTTGCCGCATTGCCCCAGTATGCCCAGATTCACCAGGTGGACAGGAGAAACCACCGGAAGCTGACCCTTGGACATGCCTGTTTAGGTGATTTTTTGTAAGGTTTAAAAGCTGTTTTCCTTTACCTTTGCAAGGTACTTTGCAATTGTAGACTGTTTAGCGCATATGATTAATTTCTCCTTATTCACAAGGAGAGCTGAGTGCTTGTATCAGTTTCAGGCTTCCTAGTGCTTTACAGCAGGTTCTAGAGAAAGTGCTAGTCACAGGGGTTCAGATTTTAGTGCTACTACTGAGAAACCAGCTAGTTTTAAGGGAAAATTTGAAGACCAGACTTTCTGGCACCTGAAATAGTTTAACTGTAGCCTCATAGTGCTGCACGATGTGAAAAATGTGCAAACACATGCGTTTTTAAGCCAGAAAGTTGAAAGGGATAGAAATCATCCCAAAAAGGCTAATAAAATTACAATTTCAGAGCTGGAAACCACTCCTCTAGCGTTAGATAGGCAGTACAATGCTCACCAGTCCCACTGGTAGGCAGTAGGACTTCCCACTGCCACAGCAAGGTCTGGATAGCTCTGAGCACAGAAAATAAAGTCCTGAGACAAGCAAGGCCTGGGATATGGACTGGCTAGAAAAGGTGGGAAATGAGCAAACAAGGTAGTGTGTATATATATATATATATATAGATATATAGATATATATATATATATATATATATTTTTTTTTTTTTTTTGTTGAAACAGGCTAAACAATGCAATAATACAGTAAATAAACACAGAAAAGTCTAACACACTTGAGTGTGTAGTCCTAAACAGTAAATGCAATTAAAACTCTACAAAATTAGCAATTTAAAACTTTTTAAATGAAGCAAGCCAAGTGCACAACTGAAAAACGATTTAAGTGGCAGGTATAATACAGCAGAATAAGTAGCTAGTCTACATATACAGAGAAGTCTATATATACAGAAAAGCAGCTAAAACACACAAACACTTCAGATACAGTGCAACCTAGAGAACTTGTTGTACCAATATTAAGGCAATTACAGTTATAATAAATGCTCTAAAATATACTCTATATTTCCAAAATGTTTGAGAAGCACAGTCAGAACACAAGGAAATTCAGGCAAAAACATTTTTTAAGGGGAAAAAGGAGAAACAGAAGGGCTTATCAAATGCTCTCTCTGTATTAGGTAGAATGAGCTAATGACACTAGACTGGGAGGAGTGTCCCAGATCAGATTTACAGTAGGAGCGGGCAACTGCAAAGCCACCAAGTATAACACAAGACACCAACAGGGAGGGTGGGTAGGGAGCTATTAGCCTACAAAGCACTAGAGAAAGCCACAAAATGAAAGTTTTTAAACAGATAAAGATTTGTAAAGATACAGAATGCTTTAACTGCAAACAAATCAGTTACCCATGCAGATTACAATAAAAGTGCTATATATAAATTGCTAGAAACAATAAACTGTATAAATAATCGAAAAAAAGGATACTTATATATCTCAGCTAAGAGTTGGAGTCAACAGCTCTCATCCACTCTGCTCAGTGTGTATAGACAGAAACTCTCTCAAAGTTAGGGCTTAAATACCAGAACAACAACTTTTTTTTTTTTTTTTTTTTTACAAAAACACAAAAGAACCAGCCCCCACTAGCCTGCAGCTATTAGCCTACAAAGCACTAGAGAAAGCCACAAAATTAAAGTTTTTAAACAGATAACGATTTGTAAAGATTCAGAATGCTTTAACTACAAACAAATCAGTTACCCGTGCAGATTACAATAAAAGTGCTATATATAAATTGCTAGAAACAATAAACTGTATAAATAATCGAAAAAAAAAAACAGGATACTTATATATCTCAGCTAAGAATTGGAGTCAACAGCTCTCAACCACTCTGCTCAGTGTGTATAGACAGAAACTCTTTCAAAGTTAGGGCTTAAATACCAGAACAACAACTTTTTTTTTTTTTACAAAAACACAAAAGAACCAGCCCCCACTAGCCTGCAGCTATTAGCCTACAAAGCACTAGAGTAAGCCACAAAATGAAAGTTTTTAAACGGATAAAGATTTAAGATACAGAATGCTTTAACTGCAAACAAATCAGTTACCCGTGCAGATTACAATAAAAGTACTATATATAAATTGCTAGAAACGATAAACTGTATAAATAATGGAGCCTGGTATACAGAATCACAGGAACTGTGGATGCCATGAATCCCAAGGCTCTTAAAATCTCTCTTGCAGAGGTCAATTTTAAAAAGAAGAAGATTCTAAAAGAAGTCTGTGAGAGACAGAATCTTGGCCATAGAAAGGAAAGCAATAATAGAAATAGTGTAAATTCTGCAGCCAAAAAAATCTGGTCTTGAGAGGGAATCAGACTTGACATTGTTAGAGTCACAGTGAACCCTAAGAGAGCAAAGGAGACTCACAGTGAATTCCAAAGTCCTTTAGAAGCAGAGGAAGAAACGAAGCCTGAATCAAGAAGTCATCCAGGTTGGGAAATACCTGAATGCTGTGAAGCCTACAACATGCTACCGCAGGAGCTAGGTACTTGGTAAATGCTCCTGGTGCTGTAGAAAGTCCAAAGTGTAAACAACAGAACTGATAAGAGGATGAGACAGAGAATCTCAAACATTTCCAGAAAATATGATGAATAGGAATGTGTAAAAATGCATCCTTCAGATCCAGACATACTAAATAAACCCAGGAAAGTAGTATGGGAAACACAGTTTGAAAAGTCAACATCCTGAAACTAGGCACCAGAAAAAAGGTGTTGAGAAAAGAAAGATCCAAAATAAGCCTCCAAACACCCTCTTTTCTAGAAAGTGGGAACATTCATGAATAGAAACCTTTTCCACTTTGAAAGGGAGGAACAAGCTGAATAGTGCCCTGATCCAAACGATCCTGAAGGAAAAAGAGAGACCTGGTTTTGAGGGGGTTGAGGAATGCTGGAAAAAAGCATAAGAGATTTCCATGACATTTTGCATCCTCTTTTGACAATGGAGAGAACCCAATGACTTGTAGTGATCTGCTGCCAAAATGCAAAGGAAAAAAGACAGTCTTTGAGAAAAAGGAATCTGGTCAAAGGGAAGAGAGAAAGACAGATACAGAGAAGTAGGCTGGTCTGGAAAAGAAGTCTTCAGAGTTTTAGAATCGTGTCCACGTTTGTCAGGAAATCTTCCCTTAGAGGGATATTTACCCTTAAAAGGTTGCCTTTGTTGTTTCTTAAGAAATGGAGCTGGTTTAGACAGACATTTTCTCTGATACTTAGGGACTACGAAAGGAAATTTTGTTTTAAGTCCTACATAATCTTACCTTTGTGCTGCAAAACATTAAACAGGTCTGCAAAAGTAATACCAAACAGATTTTGAGTATCCAAAATAGAAACTAGTAATTTGGCTTTAATATCCTCAGGCAGAAACTGAAGACTGAGCCAAGAATACCTACAAATGACTGACTCCGAGACAACCTCCCTGGAAGAAGCATCAGTACCATCATAGCTACACTGGATAGAGTGTCTAGCAATCTAACAGGTAGAAGAAAGCTAAGATACAGCTACAGACCTTTGCTCAGAATCAGGCATATTAGTGATCACTTAGGATCACAGAAAGTTACTAGGCTATTGGCCTTGAGGCCCCTACAAGCCTAGCCAAGACTTTATCCCATGTTCCACTCAGCACCCTATGCCACTGTCCAGCAGGGACACAGGTGGAATCCCGGGGGTGTATTTTCTGTTCCCCATCCAGTTATCCAGGTTGTGTTTAAAAAGAGTTAATGAGGTACTTTGCTTTATGTGGAGAAGGAGTCTATTCAACAAAATGGGGAGTGTCTCTGGGACAGAAATCTGTCCCGCCAACAAGTCCTATTGATGTCACAGACCAGGTTGAGGTCGCACATGCTGGTTACTCAAGTAGAGCTTGACTTGCGGATATGCAGCAGTCCCATCAGGGCGGGCTCTGAGATTGCTTTGTATGCCAGACAGAGGTCACCTCTGAGGAGTCTGTAGGAGACTGAGTATAAGGACAGGGCTTTTAGCCTACCTGTGTAGGGTAGATGTTTAAGGCCCTGGATTCTCTGGGTGATGAACCTCTGTAGTCTCTCCAGCTGCTGCATGTGCTTTGTGAGGTACATACCGAAAGGGGCACTGTACTCAATAAAGGGAAGAATACAGGGATGTTATGATCACCTTGTCCCTGGATGAGATACCCTTACTAAAGAGGTGGGCCATGTAGAAAGCTTTTCATACAATGGAGGCAATATGGTGGTCAAAATTTAGTCTATCGACCTGGGTGCCCAAGTCCCTCACAACTGATTGCGTGCTTAGGACCTTATTATCAATGTGATAATTTGTGGGGACGTCACTCTCCCTAAAAGGGATGATGATGCATTTTTTGGCATTCAGTTTGAGGCCATGTCTCTGGCACCAGTTATTTGTTTGGGTAAGACCCTCTTGGAGGATGTCTACATCACTAGGGGAATTGGTGACAGCACCCAGCTTACAGTCATCTGCAAACTTGGTCAGCCATAGCCCACTAGATTTGGCCTGCACCTCCGGGAAGTATATCCCAAACAGGAGAGGCCCAAGACCAATCCCTGGGGTATACCGCTTGTTACGGGTCTACTACTTGAGGTGGCTTCCCTATTTTAACTAGGTGAGTTCTATCAGTGAGCCAGTATGCTACCCATCTGATAACATATGGATTGTTGCCTAGTTGAGAGAGTTTATCTATTATACCTGAGTGTAGATTAGTATCGAAGGCTTTAGACAAGTCAAGGTAGGCAGTGTGCACCATCTTCCCCTTGTCTATGGCCTTGGTGACCGTCTCAAAGAAGTCAACCAAATTTAACAGGCATGACCTCCACTTGATAAAACCAAACTGTGTGGGATCAAGTGTCTGGAGGTTGCCAATGTCTTTATTAATGAGGTCCATGATAATCCGCTCCATGGCCTTGCAGATCAGGCTAGTTAGGCTGATGGGTCTATAATTTCCTGGATTGGACACTCCACGCTTTTGTAAAGGGATGACAGTAGCTGTCTTCCACTCGGCTGGGATGAAGCCGGTACTCAGGCTTTGGTTGAACAAGGTGCCTAATGGTGCTGCAAGTTCCTTCCTGAGTTCATGTAGGATGCAGCCTGGGAAGTTCCAAACTTCACCAAGTTTGGAAAGGACAGCTAAAACAATCTGGCCATGTGTTCTGATACTTAATGGCCCTAAAAGCCAAAGTAGAAGTATAAATCTTTTTCACAAATCTGTCTATAGCTCTGCTATCATTATCAGCAGGCAAGACTTTGGGGGACGGAATCAATTTAGTAGGTTTATGAAACACAGACTGCAAAAGGATCAAACACAGGATTCTTGCCAGGAAACTTGCGATCATCAGAAACCTTATAAAGCCTATCATTTTTTTTAGGGTCTATATTACCACATCGAAAAACCTACACTTTGAACGCATTTTTGCTAGCCACTAAATATCAAACTTCCATTTCTGCAAATGGCCACTTCAGTGAATTTTTTCCTAGGGGAAAAAAATTGCTTGGCCAACCAGAAACGGAACACAATTTCAAACCTTTCAAAGCAGTGGGCTTTGCCCCTACACCCCCCCCTAACTAAATATACCAACTCAGAGATTGCATTACAGTGGGGTAAAGGGCAAATTCATGACAATGGCCAAGCGATTCCCGCCCTCCTGAAGAAAAAATTAGCTGAAGTGGCCATTCGCAGAAATGGAAGTTCGATGTTTAGTGGTCGGCAAAAAGGCGTTTGATGACTACGGTTTTCGATCAGGTAATATAGATCCTTTTTTAAGGACAGGAAGCCGAGAATCAGGATGCTGAGATTCAGTAACGAAAGTATCCAGCAAAGCTTGTAAAACTAGAGAAATGAAGGCTTATTAGTCTCCATCTGAAGCAAAGCATATTATCATCTTTGCTGGACATCATACAGTTTAGAACTTTCCCACTGGGAATACTGCATTTTAACAACTGTGTCCCAAAAGGAGAGTTCCTCAACTGGAGAATCAGGAAACAGAGACTCATCTTATTCAGAAGCTACAGCTCAGGGGGGCTGAATCTGGGAAGAATAGACAAGGGATTCTTATTCCGAATCCAGATCCTCATCTTCTGAAGATTACCTACGCGTCTCCAAAGGAGTACAGGAAAAGGGTTATCATAGCAGAAGGCAAAGAAAAAGACTGAGGGGGCTTAAAAGACATAAAACCTTGAAAACAACCTGAATAGAGTCTTGCCATTCCTTCTGATGGTCTCTAAGTAAGAAGAAACATGCTTGTTTTTTTTTTTTTGCTTTTACTTACCTTGGACATCAGCCTGCAGTGATCTTGGAGAGTTAAAGCCCTGACATACCTCAAGAAGAGATCCTAGTACTTCCTCCCAAACAAGAATTTGAGGAATACCCCAAGCCCTTTGGAAATAGCTAGCCTCAGTCCCCCCCTTCTTGTCAGCAAAAATCACTGGTTCAGCCCCAGCCAACATGAGGGTGGCCTGCTCCAGCTCAGCCTCTGATGGGATCATGAAACAGAAAAAAGATGCAAGAACCAGACAGTCCAACATCTCATCATCAGATGCAACAGAGATGTCCAATTGGGGGCTGGACAGCAGAAGTCTCTGACTAACTTCTCAGATGACTTCTTCCAAAGGAGGCTGGATGTCAGGGTGTGAATACTCTGCTGACACTATGCCTTGGGCAGGAAGCTTAAGATGCTGGTTCTCAAGATAAACTGATAAAGATGGCAGATTGCTAAGCATGACCTTTGGTATGAAGACCTGGCAAATAGAACACTTCCCTATGGTTATGTTCAGCACCTAATCAGAATAAACACTTATCCTGATGGTCCTTATGGGGAATGTATCTCTCACAATCACATTCCCCTTTTCTGGATGACATATACTTTAAAACAGAGTAGCCAAAATAAAAGGAAGGTTTCTCACTAGGGTATTTATCTGTCCAATGGCTTGGTACGCAACACAGACATACGAGTCCGAGACTGAAGACGAAGTCTGGCATTTTGATTGGCAGCAAAGAAGTTCTGAGACTTCAGCATACATAAGTCCCCTTATGTAGGTTATGTCGTAGGACTTCGGTGATACGCTGGACATATGAGGCTTGGAAGGGCCTAGGCTTTGGTATACTGGTTGGATGTACGGCCACTCCTGGCAGGATATACCTCATATAAGGAATACCCCCCCCCCCCCCCCACACACACACACACACACACACACATTACTGGGGAATTATCTGTTTTGCTGCTGCTGCAATCCTTTATTTTTATTTTACATTTGTTAACCACATAAGCATAGTGATCCATGGACCTTTTTCAGGTATATATAAAAGTGAAATGTAACAATCTTTTGACAAAATACAATAAACAGTTTCATAAACAACATGAAATGATCAGCAAGGTGAAAAGATAGCACATACTATTACAAAACCAAGTAATATTGTTTTAAACAGTATGCAAATGCAAACAAAGAAAATTGTGTACAAGACAGAACGGTAACAGGAAAAAAATGGAAATTGCAGGTAGAGGGAAAGTAGACTTGGATTAAAGTAGCAAAGGTTTTAGTACCTGACAAAGGAATGAAAAGAAAAGGCCCCATTCTAAGATACCACACATAATGAAAACAGAAGTGCTTTTGGAGCTCAGCATCTATAAGTAACACTGATTTGGCTGTTTGTTTATTATATAGACATGTTTATGACTTTGCCTTGCTAGGAATACATACATCACTTAACTATATATTTTTTTCTTTTTTAAAACTAGATCTAGAAATTCAAGGCTTAATATGACAAAGGGAAAACATTGTTTTTTCTTTCTCCTTGCTTGCTTATACAAAGAGTGGTTATATTGTTTATCAATATTCTGACAATGGCCACCATTCAGAAGCAGTTCAGAAATAGAAAGATAGATTCACCACGAAAAGTAAATAAACAACCCGTAAACATTTTAGCAAATGCTTCTGGAGGTGGCAATCTCCCCTGCTTCCCATTAATTTATTACTCTCACCCTGAGGATGCAGAAACTCACAGGAAAAATCAAGTGTTCTTCACTGGTACTGTCAGATAAACACTCTTGCTACAATACATAGTGAGCAATAACAAATGAGCAAACAGGAGACTTGAGCAATCCTGCTTAATCAACTTAAAAATGAGCAATTTAACATTTAGCAAGGGAAGACAAACTATAAATAAGCGTATGTGCATTTACATGCGCACACTCAATATGTATGTATACATATAATGTACACATTACTGTATATACGAGCATACTTCAAAATCTCGAAGAAACAAAATCTCAAGCTACAAAAAGACCACCAAGGATAAGTTTATTCTTTGCATCAATCAAGCCTCAGGAGTTGAAGCCTTTACAAATTTCACAATCTATGTCTATTTTTTTTTACCTAGACAGTACACATTCTGGGTGGGGATCCAAATTCGGAATCTTGTGCCCACAAGCCACAATTTTTTTTGAAACTGGATGGTTTGTCTGACATATTGATAGGCTGAAGTAAAATTTAGAAGGCAACAATTCAATGTAAGAGAAGACTAAAGGATAGAAAGGATTTTAACAAGGAAATAAGGAAAGAAAGAAAAGAAGGGAAAGAATTACCAACAATGTTAATAAAAAGGTACTACGATTAGCACAGAAAGGGAAAGGGAAGACTACCAATGATGGTATTAATAAGTACTCAAGGAGTACAAGAAATAAAAGGCCTAACATATACATTTTATGACGGTAAAAGAGAAACAACTACAAGGAAAAAAAGGAATAAATGAAATTTCACTCACTTAAAGCTGAAACTATTGTTTAAACAATATCCAGTGCTTGAGCGTTTGCAATCTATGTCTATTCGTAATGGCGGCAAACAAAATCTGAGGTATGTTTTGTTGGTCAGGAATTATGGGTAAAGGGAGGAGCTCAAGTGTTCAACATTCTATGATATGGAAGAAGCGGCTGAGCCAGATCAGAGAGTTGGATCCAAACCAACAGTTGAAGAATGAATGAAAATGGACAATGTCAGATGAATAGATTTAATAAGAATGTACACTACTGTAAAAAATAAAATTGTATAAGAACTTACTATAATAGTAGATGTTCGAGTAGATCACTGTTGCTGTATTACTGATTATTGGGACTTCTGCTGCAGAAGACCTAAATGTCTAGTCCAGCTTTCTGAGTTTTAGCATCTTTCTCACACCAGGCCAGATGGAAGCTTGTACCTCTGGAACATCAGCACATTCCCTGGATAGAGCTAACATCCACTCATGCCATCCTTTGTTTCCTAATTGCCAAGGATGTCAGCAAGATAGCCATCCTACCTTCTTCTGGACATGGTCCTAAGTGAAAAATACCAGGTCGCTATCAAGCCTAAAACCCCTGAGGAAGGCCTCTGGATTAGGGATTTAAAAGGTTCCTTGAGTCTATCCCTATCAGATTAGGCTACGATGTAGAAGAGTTAACTGCATGGAAACAGAAAGGCCAACCCTGAGATACCCAAAGGAAGGACAAGGGGACTATAAGAATGAAACTTCTACTGCAACAGTGATCTTCTCATTAGTGCACGTTCCTACACAACTGTACCAAGTCATTAACATAGATTACAGTGCAGTAGTACTATGCATTAACTGGGAAGATTTTTGTACCTCACAAGGACTGAGAGGGGGGGTAGGACTGGATGAGGTAGGTTTTAGCAGACTTTGAATGGCAGCAGCAAATCCTGTCCTAGATCTGTAGTGTCCTGAAAAGGTATGGATGGAGCACCAGATGTCAGTCACCAAAACAGTTTGTACACAAACACGTCTAAGAAAAGCCACATTACATGTTGTCCTTCTGGCGCTGTAGGATCCTGTATTCCCTCTAACATCTTCCCACGAAAAGCCAAATTACATGTTGTCCTTCTGGTGCTGTAGGATTTGTACTCCCTCTAACATCTTCCCACGATAAGGGCAGCAAAAAATGATACAGTGGGCTAGCAATTTAGAGTTTGCTTAGGCACTACTTTTCCTTCTTTCTTGGCTGCAAAGGACACAAAAGCTGATATACAGCTCTTACTATTTAGACAGAACCAAAAATGTTACAAAGTGTAAGAGGTGCATATCAGCTTTTTGTGTACTTTGTAGCCAATACAGAAGGAAAACTAGTGCCTAAACAAACTACCATAACTACTGTATCCTACTCCTCCCATCTGACCAATCAGACTGATGGGTCAGAATCCCCAGCTACAGAATGCTTGGGTGGAAGCATGACAGGAAATTCTTGATGATGGTGGCTTCAATGGAAGCACTAGACTTCAAGATAATGTCCTGTTTATAATGCTTCACAAAGGTATGCAATGAGCAGCAAGTTGCAGCTGCAGAGATTTCATCAGTTTAAGAATTTCTGAAGATGGTGGCAAAAGTAGCCACAGATTTCACAGAATGGGTTTGCATGGTAAGGGAAGGTTGTTAGCAAAATAAACCACAGTCAAGAAAGCCATCTGGATAAGGTAACCATGGAAACTTTAAAACCAAGTTTGTTTGCTGCAAAGGACGCAAACAACTGAGAATATTTTCTAAGGCTTTAGTTTTGTGGAAATAAAATCTTAGTTGTCAACGAACATCTAATGTATGAAGTAAGTATTCTCCCTTGTTTGAATTATTGTGAAAAAAAGACTGCAAGGTGAATGGGATGGTTCAAATTTGTTTTGGAAAACACTAAGAAAGGCATGGAAGACAAAAGGTTATGCACCTCAGAAATTTTTCTAGCTGAGTAAATTGCTACTAGAAATAAAGCCCTCAAACAGAGAAATTTCAAAGAAGTAGGAAGATGCAGGTTGAAAGGAAAGTTAGCTCCAAGAACAAAACTGAGGTGCCATGGAGGGACTGGTTCTCTAACTGGAGGGCAGAGCAGAAAATTTACCTTTAGAAAGACTTGACAAAATCTTAGTGAAAGCTGAAGAGCAGGAGTCAATACCTTAGTGAAAGTTGGAGATCACATCCAATTGTACTTTGATAGCCAAAAAGCTAGAACATGAAGAAAATAGCCGTGAAAGGAAAAAGTTACCTCCAGAAAAGATACATCAGAAAAATCTATTCAGTGAGTGGTTGCCCACACTGAAAAACATTTCAATATGTGATGGTGTACTCTACTGACAGACTCTTTCTGGGATGCAGAAAGAATATGAACCACTGCATGAGACAAGGAAGGGTATGTGGCCATCATTGGAACTGGAGAAACCAGGCAGGTATCTTGAGGATGATAAAATCCAGGACAGGTGACTCAGAGGGGTGAGAAAGAAGAACCTTCCTGTGATCCAAAAGCCATGGAGGCTTCCTAATGTGCTCCTTCTTGCTTCAATGTGGGGAATCAGATTTGTCTGTGCCAATAAGAAGCAAAGAAGACCTCTGTGGCTTTGCAACTAATTGTCTTCTGTATAAATCTGGGGATTAGGTAAAGAGGAGGGAACGCATAAAGCAGCGTAGGTGGCCACTGTCTGACTGGAACATCTCTCACAGACTGCCCCCTTGGGGGATCAGGGTGAAGTAGTTGCTGCATTTGGTGTTGTCTATGGAGGTGAAAAGACTGCAGCACGGATAGCCCCAGTGATGGAAAATCTCACATGCCATTGCTGGACTGAGACACCACTTGAGAGGCAACAAAGTAGATCCACTGAGCTTGTCAGCAAGACAGCCCTCCCTGGAATGTGTGTTGCCATTAAGAAGTGATGCAAAGTAATCACCCACTGCCACACTTTCATATCTTCTTGGCATAAGGGGGATAGGACCTGGTTCCTCCCTGCTTGTTAATGTACCAAACTACCATGATGTTGACTATTTTTATGGATGTCATCCCTGGGGCAAGACACTCTTGGTTCCTGCAATGCAAGGAGGACTGCTCTCATCTCCAGGACACTGATGTGACATTTGGACTTCTATTGTGTCCATATATCTTGGACCATCCTCTCCTGATAATATTCTCCACACAAGGAGGGGGTGTCCTTGGTTACCACCACAATGGGGATTAACATCACAAATGATCTTCCTAGGAAAAAAATGAAAAGTTAACCACCAATGTAGCTGCAAAGATGGGTGATGATTTGTCACCTGTAACCATTGTGCACTTAGTAGCCATTGTAGTATTCTCATATGGAAGCAAACAAAATATACCTTTAGAATGGAAGAAGCCATCAGTTAGAACTCAAAGGACTAGGACTGCTGTTAGAGATGAATACTGATGGAGAGTTTGGATGGGATGCCTGAAGATACGAGTCATTTCTAAAGGAAGAGAACAAAATACCTGTAGTTGTGTCTGGGTGGCATCCTATGAACTGAATGGCCAGAGTAGATTTTTCATAGTTTACAAGAAATGACCAAAGACAGACAGAGTTGATCTCTGCCCTTGATCAAAGATTCTTTTAATATGGCAGAAAGAAGCCAACTGTCTAGGTATAGACTCACACAAAGCCCTGTAGCCTCAGGTGAGCTGCTATCACTGTTATGCACTTGGTGAACACCTGAGACTGATGGGCAGGACTCTGAATTGACTGGTTCCAAGGTGGAGGCATAGGCATTTTCTGGATGCTCTGACTATTCTGATACAAAGATAAGCATTATGAAGATTAATCAAGCACTTAAACTCTTTTGCCTGTAGAGAGGACAAAATTGCTTGCACCATGACCATTCTGAAAGGGGTCTTTGTTGCATACTTGTTAAGTTCACTTAGGTCTAAGATTGGTTTGAGGTCCTTTTTCTTCTGAACCAAAAATAATATGGAATAAAAATCTGATCCTATCTGATCTGATGGGACCTTTTGGATGGCTCCTCTGTGTAGAAGACTGATAATTTATCTTCTGGCTGCTTTTTGCTATCAGGGTGGCACATCTAGAAGTGCTCAGCATGCTATAGAAAGAGGAATGATGGCCATCTATGCAGGAGATTAGAGGGATAGACAACCAACAGAGGGGAACTGTCAGACAGTCCTTTAGGGATGGCTATGCTGTCTGTTACAGAAAGACACACGGTATGGGTCTGCATCCATTGAAGAGGCCACCTCTGCCATGCCTGCCCCTATCAGAAGTGGATTCAAAGGGTTGATGATATGATTTTTAAACCATACAGATTTGGACCCCTTTTGGTTCTTGCTGTAAATCTGTTGAGGGGTCTCAAATTTTAATCCTATAGCAGATAATGTCTACTCATCCTACTCACACTTCTGCATCTTCTCTTTAATGCATGGACCAAACAAGGAATATCCATGACACCAGACATTCATAAAGAACGCTTTAAAGTTGTCTTAGAAGTTGTTAAGGTGAAGCCAGGCATGGCATTTCACTGTAATGCCTGTGCCTGCTGTTTTTGCTACTCCACTGGCTCGGTGATGCACAAGTCACATGAAGAGATTGTTGAGACTGAACATGGTGTCCAAGGCAGTCAATGGCTGCTTCCTACAATCAGGCATGGACAATCATTTCAAACAGGCTATCGCTTGCTTGACTATGTCTCTTGGATGGTGGTGTAGTTCAGGGTCCTTAGAGCAAAAGTGCCCGATACATACACCTGTTTTCCCATCCTGCCTATCACCCTAGAATACTTGATGGCTGGATGGACAGTTGCTGTAGCTTCTTGCCAGCAATTTTGTATTTGCTACTGTCACAATAACAGAACAGACCAAGGTACCCTTAGATCACAAATGCCTGTTCTGAAGGAGGGGTATAGGTCTAAGTATTTTGTCTGACTTTCTAGGAAGGATTGCTCGGGTGGAGCCAACACTGAAGAAACCTGTGTACCAAATTCTCAGAGGAGAAGCTATAACCCTCTCCATAACCTCTAAGGCCGACCCTATGTCTGCCTGATAAAAAGAACCCCCACACAGTACCAGAGGTCATCCGTCTGAGCAAGAAGTTTGCAGTACAGATGAGGGTATGCCCGAAGCTGACAAAGCAAGGGGCTCTGTGTAGGGGATCAGTGCCTTAGTCTCGAAGGCCAATAACTCAGACACCAAGAAGGGATCAAGTGGGATAGATCCAAAGTGCTGATGTCAAGATATTGGTCCCAGGATCTGCTTGACGCCAAAGGTTGCAGAGTCAAGCAAACTGGATTCAAATTGTTCAGAGTTGAAGCTGAAGGGCAGAGGATACAACTTTCAAGTGAACTGTCAGCTCTGAAACCACTGGATGTAAAACTCAAACAAAAGGAGCAAACATGGGTGATGGACCAACCCGTTTCATCCTTTAGCTGGAGGAGGACAGAAGGACACCAACTTTGATCTGCATCTTGAGGAAAGCCCTCACTATATGGTTCCAATCTAGTTCTGAAACACTTCTGAAGGATCAAATGGAAGATTGTGAACGGTCTGAGAAGGGAATTGAGAAAGCTCCCTCTCAGAGGAAGTTTACCTGGCTAAACATTTGGGAGACCTGTTCTGGATGATGATTGGCTCAAACCATTGTAGCCAATGCAGGAGACTTGGTTGAGTCGAAGAAAGAGATGGTTCCATTCTTTTCTCTACTTTAGGAGCCCTGGTACTAACAGTATCTTCTGACATACATTTTTTTTGCGTCAGAATCTTATCTTTTTTCTTTTGTCTTTGACTTCTCCTTTTCATTATCTTTTCTTTTCTTTCTTTCTCACTCTTTTCTGGGCTTGCCTGCCTCTGGATCTGAGGGCAGCAAGCCTTTAATGAGAAGTTTATATGTCTGTCGGCTAAAGCCTACTGACCAAAAGCCTTGCAGACAGAACAGTCCACCCCTAGGCACACAACACATAACTTGTGTGTGTTCTGAGGGTATACTTTATGGCTGTACTGAGAACATTTTTAAAAATGTACCGCTGTTTCTCCATTGCACAGCCTCATACTATAAACATGCACACACATGAAAATAGGAAAAACTGCATGATCCAGTAGTAAAATTATTAGAATAAACTTCTAAAAGCAGTAGAAGAAGTTATAAGGCTTTTTTTTAAAGAAAGGCAGCAATGGAAAGGTCCCTAGACCAGATGCTTACACGAACAGGAAAGAAAATGTCAAAGACTAGCCATCTACAAGGAGCTCAGAAATAAAGAAAATATTTAAATAGCAAAAAATCTCTATTTAAATCTACACAGAAACACACACACACATTTATATTTGTAAAAAACAGAAACCTGTCAGACAGCAGTGCAATGAAAAACTGAGGAGAAGCACTCAGCTGCTGGTAAGATCATGTCTGAACACTGGGGAGGCAAAAGCGATCTGAGGCAACTTCACCTACAGGTGCAGTATGGATAATGAAAAATTAAATAGAATCCATGCTGAAGCACCAGTATTGCCAGCTTGGATTAACAAGCATCCTGAAGGCCCATCAGTAAGACTGGAAGTGAGGGATGAATAAGATCAAAAGTTATACTCCCACTATAATGACAGATGTAGGCAAAAGTCTATCATTCTCTACTTGTACAACTTGAGGCCAGGAGGATTTGGGCAATTTGGCATCTAAAATTTTCCTAGATGACCTAACTTCTCTCCTTTTCCCACAATTCTCTGCATTGAAGTATCCCATCTCCAGATCTCTGTTTTCCACACAAGGTGCAGGACCAGAAAAGAAGACACCAAAGAAGGAGAGAAAAGCTCTGTGCAGCAGTCTCCCAAAACAGAAGGAGAAGGTGGGGTCCTAGAGGAAGACAGGCATGACTATATATTATTACTGCAAGTACATAATTCTTGTATGTAAAAGGACTGATCCATCATCCCCTCTTCTTGTAGGACAGTGCACTAATCATAAGTTGCTGGGTGGATCATTACAAAGGTTTTCTCAAAAGTCATCATCTTCAGAAAGACCCAATCTGAAGATGTCAGACCTACAAATGTTAACAAGGAAAAAGAACACTAATACTATAACTCATTCAAAAATATGACATGAGGGGACTAGTAGAACCTTAGCCTAAAGACCAAGATCCAAGATTAACATTATACTAACTGCCAGACTGAGAGCAATATGGTTATAAAGGGGAATGTATATTATCCTTGGATGAAAACTGAGGACTATTATGGTAAAAACTTGCATTCTAGGGATAGATGCAAGAGTGACAGACAGTCTAACAGCAGTATGCTGTCAAGTCTCCAGAAAAGAGAAACTCCAAAATAAAGAGGGATCTCATAAGCTTGCAGAGAAAAGACCAAATGACGTCATCAATAAGACCTCCAACAGCAGGGCATAAATGGAATCAGTCTGGAGCCTAACGTAAGCAAAAATACTAAACTAACCAAAGAAGTACTCAATAACAAAAAGGAATATGGAAATTAGGCAGATAATGATTACAAAGCATTAAGCTAAAAACAATTCACTATTCAGTCTGGACATGAATACAGTATATGGCGCAAGGTCAGTGATGGAAAAATTCTGTTAAGTTAGCATCCAGTAAATTAAACGGCATTGACCAATATGCGATCCAACAGCCTGACACAAACCACAGTCAGCATGGAAATACATGACTGTCTTAATTCCAGAAGAAAAGGAGCAAAGGAGTTGGGGGAGGACAAAGGGAAGGATGAAGTGTACCTAAAGATCCATTTGCTTTCAAGATGTAAACAGAACAGTGTAAGAAACTTCTCTGTGTGAAAGATTTTCAATCCATATATATCTAGTTTATCACTGTATATTAATCAGATTAGATAAAGGTAGTAGAAGTAGCAAACTTAAACTTGTCCTAAGTCAAAAAAATAATATAAAATATATAATTTGAAATATTATAAAGAATTACTAAGTATTCAAAAGTAATCCAAGCAGGGTAGAAAGTCTGTTTCCAGTTGAAAATCCTGTACACAGACAAGCAATCCAAGTAAAACAAAAACAACAGAGTAATAGTTTCCTCACAAGGTTTCTAACTATATATGCTTTTTATCGGCAAGGGAGTGGTTTATTGTGCTATATTCTATTTCCATAACCTATTGTTAACAAAGATCGCTTTCGTCCTTCTAGATGTCTTCAGGTCTGTGTACAAGAACCCTAAAGATGATGTACAAAAATATTATTGTATAATTAGCTAGTATTGTTATTACATATCATTTTGAATAAAGTGGAAAAAAGAATAAAAAAAGAAAAAAATGTATGATGATGGAAACAAAATATACACTTAAATTAAAATTGATTTAACATGGTATTTAAAACAAACTGGAAGAATAAAATAAAAATAAAATTAATCATGTAAACAATGTGGCAATTTTCTAAGTTCCAGTACACTCTTAAGTGAACAGTAATAGTTTAGGCCAGGCTTCCTAAAAGAGTTCAGCTTAAATTGCTGCATGAGTTCTAGTTTCTCCAGCATATTTGGGATGTCTCCTTCAAGATAACCCATGTCTATGCGATCCAGTATCTGGAACTTAAAACCTGTGTGCCTTTTATGAAGAGCAATGTGTTTGGCTAGTGCATTATTTTTACATCCAGTGAGGATTTCTGCTAGATGACATGAAATCCTATGCTTACGTTTATTTACAGTCTTGCCCAAATAAAATGCATTGCATTCATTGCACTGTGCCTTGTAAATTACTTTTGCAGTGTTACAGTCACCCCCTGCACTGATATTAATGATTTTCTTTAGATAAAAGCAATAAAAACTATCACCTTGCTGTATAAATATACAAAATGTACAATTAGCTTCACATCTTTTAGTGTTTCTCTCATATAGTCTAGGTTTAAATTCAACAAAATTTCTAATGTTCCCGGCCTTCCTATAAACAAAGGATGGGGCTTCACCTACGATGCTAATCAGAAAAGGGTTTATTATGACAATGGTCCAGTGTTCTTTAATAACATTTTTGATACTGTGGTCATCCAAAGTCTATGTCAGGATGCAGCTATTTTTGTATTTTTTATTCTCTGTGGAATTTCTTAACATTCTCCTGCTGGGGAGGTTGAGTGAAGGTGCTTCAGTCTTTTTCAGTTCTGTAATGGGTTCCAGGATGTTTTTTTAACATCTGACTTTCATAGCCTCTCACTAGAAAATCATTTTCTTAAGTTGTTCAGGTTTCTCAAAAATGGTTCCATCTCTGTGGTAATTCTGGCTAACCTATAGACCTGGGACTTCACCACATTACACTTGGTTTTTGCAGGATGCAGACTTTTACTGTGGAGTAATACGTTAACCCTTGATGGTTTTCAGAATAGATCAGTGGTGATTCTGTTATAGTGGGTGTCCTTGGAAATCTGATTATCTAAGAAAGTGGTTGAAGTATAGTTATGGGAAGATGGTTGTTTGAGTCAAGTAGGTGATAAAATCTCCAAGCTGCAAGGTGTCACCTTTCCACACAATAAAGATGTCATCAATATAACGTAAATAGCATGCGATATGCCACATTTAAGTCTGTGTTGTTTAACACAACGTCCTCCCTCATTTGCCCAGGGCTATGTTAGCTATGCTGGGAGCCATGGCATCCCCCATTGCTATACCAGTTTTTTGTTTGTAGTGTTTGCCACTGAATGTAAAGAAATTAGGTTCATAAAGAAATTAAAGTCCAGTACAAGACTAATGAGCTTGCTTAACTTTTGCAGTTGTGCCTGTGTACCTTGATTATGTTTCTTAAAATATTCCACAGCTGCTGTTATACAGTAATTGTGAGAGAGCAGTGTGTTCAAGGATTCCACGTGAATAGTTAATAAAATACTGTCAGCTTCCTCCGTAATGTTTTTTATTTTCCTCAAAAAATCCATTGAATCTTTTATGTATGACTTATTTATAAAAAGTTTACACACCTCTGTTAAAATGCCAGACTTTTTTGTGATAAAAAAATGAGACCACAATAAATCATTTCAAAACTTTTTCCACCTTTAATGTGACCTATAACCTGTACAATTCAATTGAAAAACAAACAAATCTGTTGGGGGAAAAATATAAAAAATAAAAAACGTGCACACCATTAAACTAATACTTTGTTCTGTGTGCACATCCTTAAACTTTGTTGAAGCACCTTTTGATTTAATTACAGCATTCAGTCTTCTTCGGTAGGAGTCTATCAGCAGAGCACATCTTGACTTGGCAACATATGCCCACTCTTCCTTGCAAAAGCATTCCAAATCTGTTAGATTGTGAGGGCATCTCTTGAGCACAGCCCTCTTCAGATCTCCCCTCAGATTTTCTATTGGATTTAGGTCTGGGCTCTGGCTGGGCCATTCCAAAACTTTAATTTCCTTCTGATGAAGCCATTCTTTTGTTGATTTGGATGTATGCTTGGAGTCATTGTCATGTTGAAAGGTGAAATTCCTCATCATCTTCAGCTTTCTAGCAGACACCTGAAGGTTTGGGGCCAAACGTGACTGGTATTTGGAATTGTACATAATTCCCTCCACCTTGACTAAAGCCCCAGTTTCAGCTGAAGAAAAGCAACCCCAAAGCATGATACTGCCACCACCATCCTTCACTGTGGAGATGGTGTTCTTTTGGTGAAGCAAAGTGTTGTTTTTGCTCCAAACGTACCTTTTGGAATTGTGTCCAAAAAGTTCAGCCTTGGTCTCATCAGACCAGAACACATTTTCCCACATGCTTTTGGAAGACTTGATGTATTGTTTTGCAAATTTTAGACAGGCCTAGACGTTTTTCTGTGTAAGAAAAGGCTTTTGTCTTGCAACCCTACCCCATAGTCCAGACATGGAGAATACGGGAGATTGTTATCACATGTAGTGCACAACCAGTACTTGCTAGAAATTCCTGCAGCTCCTTCAGTGCTGCTGTAAGTCTCTTGGCAGCCTCCCTGACCAGTTTTCGTCTTGTCTTTTCATCAATTTTGGAGGGACGTCCAGTTCTTTGCAACGTCACTGTTGTCCCATATTTTCTCCACTTTTTGCTGATAGTCTTCACTGTGTTCCATGGTATATCCACTGCTGTAGAACAATTTTTCTACCCTTCTCGTGACTGATACCTTTCAACAATGAGATCCCTTTGATGCTTTGTAAGCTCTCTGTGAACCATGGCTTTTGCTGCAGCAGGCAACTGAGTAAATGTCAGGAAAATCCTACTAGGACAGCTGAACTTTATTTGAGGTTAATCAGAGTCTCTTTAGTTGATGGCAGGTGTGTACCCACGAAGACTGAATGCTGTAATTAAATCAAAAGTTGCTTCAACAAAGTATTAGTTAAAGGGTGTGCACACACAACAAAGTATTAGTTTTACGGTGTGCATACTTATGCAACCAACGTATTGTACATTTTTTATTTTTTATATTTTTCCCCTAACAGATTTGTTTGCTTTTCAATTGAATTGTACAGGTTATAGATCACATTAAAGGTGGGAAAAGTTTTGAAATGATTTATTGTCGTCTTATTTTTTATATCATGAAAAACCTGGCATTTTAACGGGCGTGTAAGCTTTTTATATCCACTGTATGTGTGCCTATGTCTTAAGTGATAATTTAATAATGGTGTTTACATTTAATAAAGATGTCTAAAAAAAAGATTCTGAACAGTTGCTAAAGACTGGACAGCTTGCCAGAAAGTCTGCAAAAATAAAGCAATTGTCCACTATGGAAAAATAAGACTGCCTAGAAGTTAGCAATAAGCAATGACTGGAGCTAGACACTTCGTGAATACCGCTGATGCAGAGAAATCCAAAGGGTAAGACAAGCAACTGATGGGGTAAAGCCATACACAGCCAATCTTAACAAATGCCTGAGATGATTATCCCAGGGAATGTGATGACAGACATCCTTTAAATCTAGCTTTACCATGAAAGCCTACAGGAAGGAGCAGAGGTACAATGAACTGAAGGGGAACTGTAAAGGAAAGATCAAGTAAAGGTCTCCAAGGTCCTTCTCTTTTAGGTACCAGAAAAGCCTTGAATAAAGGCCTTTGCCCAAGTGGCAGTGAGTCGCTGATTTTATCTCTTCCTGTAATAACATCTTTAATTACATCTGGATTACAATTAAAACCATCTGTCTCTAACAGTCTGGTTCCACATGGAAGTCCTACAGAGATGGAGAGATTTGCCAGGATGGGAGGGGGTAAGAGCCTGAACAGGCAGATAGTCATGCTTACTGAGAGGACAAGCCATGGCATTTAAGGCTTTAAAAAAATCTGGTTTGTCAGCTCCTTGCAGCTTACTGAAAAAAAGGGGAAAAAAGAAGCTAAGGATGAAAAGATATTTCTAATAGCTCTGAAAAAGAAGGGTTGAAAACTCTTGAGTAACTATTTGAATCAGCTTCCCCCCTTCAACATGCTTCTTTTTCAGCTTGGATGCAGAGAGGGTAAACAGAACTAACTTACTCAAGGCAGACTTTAAAATAATCAGAACTACCTTACTCAAGGGAGAATTTAAAATAATCAGTCTTAACACTTTCAGGAAGTTTTTTTCCCTAACATTTTCAGAAAGGTTTTGAGAAAAAAAAAAAAAAAAGGAAACGCTTCAATACTGACTCAGAAGCAGCAACTCCTGAGAAGGAAAACAGCAGCATTAAGGGCATAATTTAAAATATGCTTAATAACGTGAAGAGCAGATGTTACATAAGCATTTGAAAGAATTTTTACTTCAGAAGATGAAGAAAGGTTAATAATTAACTTCTGCATGAGGTCTTCTTTAGATCATTGTTGACGTATTCCAACCTGCTGGGTTACCTCATCATATAACCTGGATGTAAGGCTGAGGTGCCAAAGCCAAAACCTTCCATACTGCCACACATTCAACATTTGCCCTAAGCCCATGGGTGTAGGGGTAACATAAATTGACATATGAGCATGAGATCTTCAGACTACTTCACTGCCAGTCTAAATGCAGGTCTTGCACCTGGTCTGTTCTGTGCATGGTCGTTGGGGTATCACTGTTGTCGTTGCTAACTCAAATAAGTGCCCCATTGGGGAACCTTCCTTATTTTCTTTGTATTTTGTTGATTTAGTCTGTTAGATGTTAGCTAGGAGGGGTGGAAGTATGATTGTGGTAGGCAGAATTCTTATAAGGATCTCCACTCCCAGTGTCTTTTTTGTCTTGCAGAAGAAAATAATTATAACAATTGCCAAATTTGTCAGTTGTTTCTACCTAAAACCCTACATACATACACATGTTTTTCCTCTCTTAATACCTATCCAGAGACTTGGCTCTTAAATTGCCTTGCCCAATCTAAAATGGTTGAAGCTTCAGCTTCCAATGTCCCACTCATTCCAAAAAAAAAATGAAAATCAAATGGCTTAGGCTTGAACCATTACCTACCCAGATGGAAGTAGACATACACACTGAACCTTTGCAAGAGTTTGTAGTATGACTTTTTCTCAGGCTCCTGTTACCATGAACCTGCCAGTGGCTGGTATGGCATCTGATTCTCACATGTATGATATGACTGAACTAAGGGGAAACCTAGGCTTATTATAATCAAAAGGATGACAGGGCATCCCTCAAACACTGGATTGGGAAGAAGTGTGTGGGTCTTTGATAGAAGTATGCCAAGGGTTGGATCCACCTTGATTCATTAAGTGGACATTACTCCCAAGAAGAGAAGAAGAAACAAAAGACAAAAATGTTTCTTATTCTCAATCATTTCAGGAAGAAGAATTGATGAAATTCTCTCAAGGCCTACTTAAGGCCATTTTGGCTCTCAATCCACCCTCCTTTCTTTCTTCAGCACCTGCTCCCTTTACCCCTCAGAGGAGACAACATGTGCCCTCTTCTGAAGGGAATGAGGCAAGACTCTGATTCAGATGAACATTCCCTGGCCTACTCTTTCCAGATTCACTCCCCAAGCCAAATGCTACTGATGATGAGGATACTTTATCCCTGATTCTCCTGTTACGGAAATCTCCTTTGGGGGGACCATCACAAAGATGATGGTGCAATTTGGGTGGGAATCCAGACAAATATTTGGATATACAGTAGAAATATTACAATTTACTGGAGGTGGTACCCCTACACCCACATCCGTCCTTTCAGTCTTGGGAGTCTTTGGATGCATTTTTATCTACTTCCACTGTGCCTGACTCTCACCTTCCAGAGCCTAAGAGATGCAACAGATTCTGTAAATTGCCTGAAGACCTAAAATTCCTATATAAAAACTCTCTGGCAGATCCTCCTGCCTTTTCTATTTCACAGACAAACGATCTAAACTTTTATATGTTGTTAATGCCCTATCCCATCCTCAGGCAAAGATAGTAGGACCATGGACAGATACAGATGAAGGTTTACACTACTTACACCCTGCCCTTCAGAGCTGTGAATTACCCAACATAAACAACTAAAAATATGTTGTCTATGCTTAGAGTTTTGACCAAAACCCTATCTTCTCTTGAAGTAGATGAAATTATAGTTATGTACTTACCATAACTTGGCATCTTTGTTATCTGTAGTCACCATTCATCACGTTAGGGTCTAGGATCCGATATCGAATCTGAGCTGGAATACTCAGACAACAGCTTAGCTCAAGCTTCTCCCCTCCCATGATGCTGTGCTGCCCTCTAATCCCTCTGATCAAGTTTGCATAATGAAAGAAGACAGACCAGAACAATCACCACCAATGCAGGTCCACCACCATCCTGCCAATCTCTCAGGAAGGGGGCCGGAGGGTGGAACCGTGATGAATGGTGACTACAGATAACACAGATGCCAAGTTATGGTAAGTACATAACTATAAATCTGATGTTATCTTAGTCACCATTCCTCATGTTAGGGTCAGAGTCCCCTGCTACCTGAATCCTGGGAGGTATCAAGGAAGGACATGCTGAAGAACTGTGGAGCCAAAGGAAGCCCTTCCTCTAGAAATCAATCCAACTTATAGTGGGAAATAAAAGTTTGAGGTGAGGACCACGTAGCTGCTGCACAATATCATCTAGGGATTGGCAATCTGCAAAAGCAGCTGATGTAGACACATCCCTGGTGGAATGAGCCTTTACTGGAGCAGGTAGAGGAACACCTTTTGAAGATTAAATAAAGGAAATGCACTGCAAAATCCATCGTGAAATAGCAACTTTTGATACTCCCTTGCCCTTTCTGTTAACCAAAAGGGCTATGGACAACTAGTCTGAATGCCTAAATTCCTTAGTTCTATGCATATAGAAACGAAGCTGGCGATAACATCCAAGGTGTGCAGAATGTATTCCCCTTTATTGCCATAATTAGGGAAAAAGACTGGAAGATGAATACATTGACTGATATTAGCCTCTGAAGCTACTTTGGGCATAAAAGATGTATTAGGTTTCAGGGAGGGCTACTCTGTCCTTATGGAAAATTAAGTAAGGTGGCTTAATGGTGAAAGTTTGCAGCTCAGAAACCCTCTTTGCTGAAGTTACTGCCACTAAAAGGGCCGTCTTCCAAGAAGGAAATTTGAGGTTGCAGGATGCTGCTGGTTCAAAGGGTGGTTTTGTCAATGACTGTAGCACCAAAGCAAGATCCCACGGTGGAGAAGGGTCTTTAATAGGGAGTCTTAGCAAAAATACACATTTCAAAAAGGCTTTGCAGAGCCGAGAGGAAAAGGCAGATTCACAGCATCAAGATGAAAATTCGAAATTGCTGCCAGTTGAACCTTGATGGTGGAAAAACTGGCCCCTTCCTTAAACAGAGAGGACAGAAAGAGAAGAATCTCAGGAATGGAAGCTGAAAAGGGGTCCAGATTCTTGCTCTTTGCCCAGATAGAGAATCTCTTCCATCTGTTGATATATACTTTCCTAGTGGAAGATCTCTAGAAAGCAAGGATAATATCCTTCACTGGTGAGGCTAGCCTGGACTTTGCCAAAATCACTGGAAGTGGACAAACCATTCTGTCAGATGAAGGATATGAAGATTCGGGAACAGAAGTAAAGATGGGTGGGATATGAGTGTGACGACAGTGCCCTGGCCCAGCAATCAAGGAGCCTCAACCCTCACCACTAACACCAGGGAGGTTGTCTCATAGAACAGGAAAGGATAACAAATACACACAGTAAATTACAATTTCATTTAAGTGCACACAGAGATCACAGTCAGTCTGGGGCTGGTTGCTCCCTTGCTCTCCAGGTCTCCAATAAGACTCCCCACTGGCACAGCTATAGGATCCAAATCTCAGCCTAGCTGGCAAGCTAACCTCCAGTACCCTCTCTGTCCCACCAGTGCTTTGTGTACCTGCCCAGGTAGCTGACACACCAAACACACTTTGAGAGAAGTATTTATACAACTTCACAGACACTCCTGAGAAAGGCTGACACAGATTCTCCAGCTGTGCCCCTTTACACCCAGACTATACGGTAGTAATTCCTGCCACCACCAGCTAATATTTATCAGCTACCCAAAGGCCCTTGAAAGGGTGTCCAATTATTACTGTGCAATATTATTATCCAATTGGTAATGTGACTATTCAGTCTAAGGCTTATTACAGTGGCTTATTACAATACACTCTATAAATATGCAATGCACTCTAGAGCCTACTTATCTCTACACAAACCAGCCACAAGGTAAAGGTTTTAAAATATTTAATAATAAATAATTAAAACACAAGACAATACTACTACACCACAGAGATATCTAAAAGTTCAGAGATCACACAGAAACTTGAAATAATACACTAGGACAGGTCTGATGTCAAAGAAAAACACAATCTAAGTTTCTAATCTTTAGCTATTCTTAAGAGAAAACACAGTGCTATAATCCTACTTACAGACATATACAGCATAAGCAGTGCTGGAGTTGATGGTCCAAGAAAAAAATACTTACAGTCTCTCACTGAACAATAGTTTTTAAACTCACTAACAAACAGCTCTGCTAAAGCACTCCCAGATTACATCATTTTGACACTTAGTTTTTCCCAGTATACACATTACATCATTTTGACACTTAGTTTGGAGTTCCCAAGCCAACAAAACAGCATTATTTAGCAATCTAACACCTGCTCAGGAAACTACAACAATAAAAGACATTTCAAATGTATACTCTAACAATTATTATTACTTAAGTTAAGACAACAGAAAGAATGTGTTCAGCCAGCCATTTCGGCACCACCATTTAGATAACTGTAACTTCAAAGAACATTTGATATGCTTGGCTTGTTTTTTTCTTACAGCAGATGGCAATGTTGCAACAATCTTGAAGTTCACAATTTACAGTGTTTTCTTTCATTTAAGAACACAAGCCTGTATTTTACATTTATATATACAAATAAAAGAATTGTGTATCAAATTCTATTTAACTAGGCTGGCAGCCTTCACCCATCTTGCCCCAATCTTCACAATGAGATCTGGAGATGGATCGAGCACCCAGGGTGGGTGCCTCAAATGAGACCATAGAAGGGGAACCACACCTGCTGGGGCCAGAAGGGGGCAATGAGGATCAATTGTGTTTTGAGGCATCTTGCTTTCTGAAGTTCTTTGGGAATTAAAGGCAAAGGAGGAAAGGCATAAAGAAGACCTGGAGGCCAATCGTGCGTGAGTGCATCCTTGGGGGATCAACGCAAAGAAATTACTGCATTTGTGGTTGAGGGGCGATGCAAAGAGATCGCAGCTCGGATGGCCCCACCAACGGAAAATCTGCTGCACCACCACTGGATTCAGGGACCACTAGTGAGGGGTCAGAATAGCCCTGCTCAATTTGTCCGCCAAAACGTTGGATGCTCCAAGAATGTGTATTGCAATAAGAAAGTGCCTCGTGGACATTTCCCATTCCCAAACCCTCATGGCCACGCGACAAAGCAGATAAGAATGTGTGCCTCCTTGTTCGTTTATGTACCAAACAACTGCCATGTTGTACAAAAGTTCTGCAATCATTCCTCGAAGGAGGCAATCCTGAAAGGTTTGCAAAGATAAGAGGATTGCTCTAATTTCCAGGACGTTGATGTGCAGTTTCGTTTCCGAGGCGGACCATGTCCCTTGGACAGTCTTTCCCTGGAAATGCCCCCCCCCAAGGAGAAATGCATCTGTGGTGACCGTGGCCTTGGGAACAGGGGGGAGAAGGACCTTCCCGCTAAGAAGCCGGAGAGCAAATCCACAACAAAAGATGAGTCTGACATATGGGCATGAGACGAATGGTGAACTACAGGGGGTGATGCAGCGCTGACCACTGAACTGCAAAGGTCCATTGTAGCACTCTCATGTAGTACCTTGCCACTGGAACCAAATAAATGGCAGATGCCATGGACCCTAGGGCTCTGAGGACATGTGAAGCTGGAGGGCGAGTTTGCTCCAGCAGAACCTGGATGTGAGAACATATCAGAGTTACACGGCAAAGAAGAAGAGCTGCAATCTCTATGGTGGTATCTAACAGAGTGCCTATAAATTCCAGATGTTGAGTTGGATCTAAGGTGGACTTGGCTGGGTTCACCGTACTCCCCAGCTGATGGAACAGGAACAGCAGGAAATGTATGTTGTCCAATAGTTGATGTTTTGTGGGGGCCGTGAGGAGCCAATCGTCTAGATAGGGAAATACCTGGATTCCCTGCAGTCAAAGATGAGCTGCCACCACTGCCATGCATTTGGTGAACACCCAGGGGGGCTGAGGTAAGACCAAAGGGCAGGGCCCTGAACTGAAAGTGATTGGCTCCCAAGTGAAAGTGGAGAATTCTCTTGGACTGTTGGTCAATCTTGATGTGGTAGTACGTCTCCTGGAGATCTACTGAGCACATCCAGTCATTGCTGTGCAAAAGGGGCACAATCAACTGCACAGTGACCATCCAGAACTTTGACTTCTGTTCAAACAGGTCTAGATGGCTGAGGTCCAGAATAGGACACAGGTCCCCTTTTCTCTTTGGAACTAAAAAGAAGCTGGAATAAGTTCCGGATCCTCTCTGTCCCGTTAGATGGCTCTTTTTCGAAGAAGGTTCGCAACCTCCTTTTGGGGCAACTCTTTCTGACCGGGTGGCACGTCTGGAAGAGTTCTGATCTTTGGGGGATTCTCTAGAAAGGGAATGCGATAGCCCCTGGAAATAATGGTTAGCACCCACTGATCGTTGGTGATATTTGCCCAGGCTAAAGGGTGCAAGGACAACCTACCCCCTGACTGCCTCCGGGGAAGGACAGTTGGACAACACCTCAGGGACGTTGAAAAGGTTTCTCAGAGACAGGTTCTCTGGAACCTTGATTCTGAGGGCCTCCCCTGCCTCTTTGGCAATGTCTGCCATTGAAACCTCTCCTCCGTCATCTGGAAGAGGAATTGTCTTGAACATCGTGGAAGGGAGGTTGCACCTTACGGAACCAAATTTTCTTATTCCTTCTCTGATTATTAGAAAAGGACCTTTGAGGGGTAGAAAATTTAATCCAGACGGCCGCCAACATCTTCCCTTCCTGTTCATTGCAGGTCAACGTCACTTTTATGCTGGGCCCAAACAGAGTAGACCCATCAAAGGGGGCATTAATAAATGACGTCTTGAAGGCCTCTGCCAACCCGCTAAGGCACAGCCAAGCATGACGCCTAATGGCAATGCCTGAACTGGTCGCCCGTGAGGAACATTCCGCTGCATTGGAAATTAGCCTCATGGA
This sequence comes from Protopterus annectens, assembly GCF_019279795.1. Classification (NCBI taxonomy): domain Eukaryota; kingdom Metazoa; phylum Chordata; order Ceratodontiformes; family Protopteridae; genus Protopterus; species Protopterus annectens. The sequence goes on along the minus strand of NC_056726.1, from coordinate 1,341,203,453 downwards.
CGAATTAGCTATGGAATGAAGGGTGGACAGTTTGCGAGAAACAGTCTTGAATTCCTCATCAAACATGGGCACTGTGAGGGAAGCTGACAGCAAGTCCCTATGGAGATGGGTGAAATGGGTATGATGGTTTAAGGCTCGCAAGCTAAAGGAAGCTAAAGTGAACACCCGCTTTATAAATCTGTTCAGAGCTCTCGATAGGCACAAAACCGATCGCAGATTGGGTAGGAACCAGAGTGGGGTCCGAAACTCCCACTGCCTCCATACCACTCACCAGTGTCTGCGAATCCAAACCAAAGGTTGGATGAGAAGTTAGGTGGGGGGGTGGGAGACTGATTCCATGTCCTGTGGGCTGGGGAAGCCAGAAGCCCAAACTCAATTTGAACTTTCAAGGACCGCATCATCCTGTCCATATCTATGGGAAAAACACTCCTGGAGGATCAGGACGAGATGGAGGACATGGCTGGAGAGCCACATCTGAATCCGGAGGGTCTCTTCTTGTGCCCCCCAAAGTGAGGTATACTTGGAGAAGAAAAGGCCTGTTCTGCACCCAAGAGATCCAAGGGAAATTCCTCTACTACAATCGGCTCTGACATAGCCCTCGGATCTGACCTGCTCAGACACAAAGTAAAGGGAGGATCAGAAGAAGCTGCTCTCGAATCCCTCGGATCCGAGATGATCAGATCCATGGCCAACTCACCCATCCTTGGATTCGAAGGTCTCAAATCTGGAACCTTGGATATGGGGGTGGGAACCGAAAGTGTCGGATCTGAAGACCTGGAGTCCGAATGCTTAGATCCGGGAGTGGAATCTCTAGAAGTCCTGGGACTCGAGATTCTCAGATCCGACACTGCCTGGGCTGGAGTCGGATCTGAAGATTTAGGATCAGACAGCCTGGGATGTTTACAGGGGGTCTCCTCAACAGGCAGAAACCTTTTCTTAGCCCCTGAAGAGCCTGTATTGGTAGGAGTACCAGTGACCAAGGGGCCTCTAACTAGACCTTTGATGAGTAATTTGCTGTGACGGTCGACCAGAGCTCTGGGGTTGAAGGAGGCACAAATACCACACTTGACCTTAAGATGGTCACCACCAAGACAATAGAGATACTCCTTGTATGAGTCAGAAAAGGCATTTTCTGGCTACACGAGGAACATCTCTTAAAACCTAAGGGTTTGTCCGACATGGCACCAATCCACACAACACAACCAAGGGAAATCCAACACAGAGTCTTAAACACAAGTAAAGGTCTAAATACCAAATAATCCATCTGAAACACTAACACTACTGACTACAACACTAACACACTTAAAACAATAAACCAGCAACTTTTTCAACACTAGCAGGCCCGCAAAAAGGGCACCAAACGCCCAAGTAGAAAAACGGGAGGGGAAAGGGAAGGGAGATAAACCATCATTAAAAACCCAAAGGGAAAAACAAACGACAAGGAAAATTCCCCCAAACAATTTACTCGCAACCTAATTTCCAACCACTTGGAGCTGAGCAATCTGCATCTGTCTAGATCAAGCGGCAAACGAGATCTGAGAGATTAGAGGGCAGCAGAGCACCATGGGAGGGGAGAAGCTTGAGATAAGCTGTTGTTTGAGTATGCAGGCTCGGATCAGATATCAGATCCTAGACCCTAATGTGAGGAATGGTGACTAAGACAACATCAGATCTAAACAGCAGACCATTTCCATGGTAGGCCAAGGTACTCGGGGAGCAAGGCACAGTATTTAGTGAAGTTATGATGCTTTGGAAACTTCATCCAGAGCAGCTGTTACTTGTTCTGTTATGAGAAGATTTGCATGGCTTTGTTCTCAGTCCCTTCCTAAGGATATTAAAGCTAAACTCACTTCCCACTACATCTTAGTAGCAATCGCTAATTTGGTACAGAGGCTGCCAACTTGTTAAAATCCTTGCAAGAACAAGGAAAGATTTCAAAGAAATCTTCTTCATTTCTGTTTCCACATAATCGAGGAATGATGTAGCTAAACCCACATTCTTTTATCACACAGACGAGAATGAAAATGCCTACAAGAAGATTTCAAGATAAACCTGACACAGATGCAAAGTCTAGAAAGCCTCCCTTTCTACACAAATCATTATTTTTTGCCTCTTTCTGTCCCCCTCAGTCCATTTCTTCCTCTGTCAAAAAGACTAATCTCATCCCTTTCTACTTGGCAGCTTATAACTTCAGATAAATGGGTCCTGTCTATTATTCAACTAGGTTACAAAATGACTTGGAAGGAGACTCTACCTTTCAAAGGTATACCATCTCCCCCTCTCAACCAGGTAAATCTCTCACCTCCTATGTTGCAGGGTCTTCGTGAACAAAGTACAATAGAACCTGTGCACCCCCCCCCCCAAACAGCATGTAGGAAAAGGGTTTTATTCAAGAAATTTTCAGGTGCCTAGATATGAAGAAGAGAGGCTAATTCTAGATTTGTCCCACCTCAATACCCTTCTGAATTTGCCCATTTTCAAAATGCTGACTCTACAAAATCTCCTTCTTTACATTATTCCATACGCCTGTCTGGCATCTTTGGATTTAAAAGATGTTAATTTCTGCATTCACATTAATCCCTCTTACAGGGAGTATAAGATTTATGGCTTGTCCATCACACTTTCAGTTCTCTGATTTACCCTTTGGGTTATCTACAGCCCACAGAGTCTTCACAAAATGCTTAGCCTTGACTACTGCCTTTTGCAGAACTCAGGGAATTTAAATATTCCCCTACCTTGACGAACTGCTAATACAGGCATCTTCACAGAAGGTACTGTTAAAAGCATTTCAGCTACATTATTTCCCTTCTACACAGTTTGGGGTACACAATATATTTAAAAATGCTGGTAATGAATCCTACTGAAGACCTGTTCTTTCTAGGCTGCAGGTAAAACACTTGTCTAATGCTGGCCTTTCCACCCCAAAAGAAGGTCCAGATCCTCTCCATGTATTTTCAGTTTCTTTTACCCCTTCAGTAATGTCCTGCAATGGTAGTTCTCTGGGCTCTGGGGCTCATGGCAGTGTCCATCCCCATGGTTGCTTTTGCAAGACTACACCCTTTTAATAACTCCAAGTCATTTGCGTTTCTAATACCATGACTGGAATGGATCCCACTCCTAAGTCAAAGTATGATTAAAGTAAATGAAATTAGTATCGTTTCAAACTCTGATTTCAGCCAGAACTGCCCTTCACAGCATCTGTAATGTGCCCAGTAATGACTCCCTTCTGCAATTTGACTCTGATTGACTCTGATGAAGCCAGTGTTACTGGAGAAAGCGCTCAGTCTGTGTTTCTTACTGGATTAAATTCTTTTTTTCTACTTCTGGTCTGTGCCTTATTGTCGGAATTGCCAGTCCTGTGGTTTGATTTCAACTACACTACGTTTGTTTGTGAGTTCCTGGGTTGGAGCTTTTTGTTTCTTTGGAGAGTCCCTTCTGCAATTCGTAAGGAGTTACATGTATTGGTAACATATCTAAATACAACTGTAGATTGTTTTTATAAGACATGTTGCTCCTACAACTATTGGAACCGTCTATCTTTCTTCCACACTGCTCTCGTTTCTGCCTGAAATCCTGATATTTTATGACTTTGTGTCTCTCTGTACGCAAGACACTGTAGTCACTGGGTGTGGCAATGTCAATGATCAATGCTACTTTTGTCTTCTTTTCATGGACCACTATATCCAGTTTTCTAGCATCTATCTTTCAAACTGTTGGTAATTGGTGATCCCATGTGATTTAGACTTCATAATTTTCTATGATGATTTGTGGCTCATGTTTCCAGTGTTTTTCAGCTACTTCAATACCATAATATTTGTGCAATCCCTGGTGGAATAGTCTCGCCACGTTATTATGCCTTTCAGTATATAGTCCTTCTGCCCTTGGTATCTGTTTTACAAAACCTACATTTGCCTGTTTCTACCACAAAAGGGTTCTCATCCAGGAAAAAAGAGGTCATTGTTCCCCTTGCGTCTATATCATGTTATCGAAATCTTACTACATCGAATCACTAAAGGTCGACCTCTAGTGATCGATGTAGTAAAACATCGAATAACGTAAAAAAAAAAAAAAAACAAACAAAAATAAAAACTAACTAGCGCAGGCAGGGGAGCAAGCCCCGCTGCGGCCCCCACACCCCCCTACTTAAATATTCCAACTCAGAGACCGCACTACATTGAGGTAAACGGAACTCTCCCCCTACCGAAATTTCCGTTTACCTGCACAATGTTCTGCACTTTCGATGTTGTGGTGCCGACAATATCAGCTTTGATATTGTTGGCTTTCGACATCGTGAAGTAGACCCGTTCCCCTCTACTCGACACTCATTAGACCCATTATAGAGTACAAGGCCCCTTTTGGAATGTACCTCACAAGACATCTGCAGCAGCTGGAAAGGCCACAGAAGTACCTCTCAAAGAGGATTACTGGCCTCAAACAGATGCCCTACACTGACCGTCTCAAAAAACTCCTGCTTTACTCCGTAGTATATCGCTTACTCCGAGGTGATCTCTGCCTAACATATAATGCTATGTCAAACCCAGAGCTGTTGGACATGCTACACCTAAAGAAATCCCAATCCCTCTGAGCTACACGCTCTAGGGACCTAAACCTTGTCAACACAATAAACAGGACATGCTGGAGGGATAGATTCCTGTCCCAGAGACTTCCCATACTCTGGAACAAGCTACCCATCTATGTCAAGCAATGTTCCTCATTAGCACTCTTCAAGAAAAATCTTGATGAGTGGATGGGAAATAGGAAATACACCCCGGGGATCATTTCTGTGGCTCTGCTAGACAGGGGCACAGGAAAATAACTTTCTTGGGTGGCATAAACCAGGGAACCTTGTTGGCTATGCTTACTTGGGCCGATAGCCTAGTACCTACCTATGAACCACATATTCAATGTACTTTGTAAACCAACATGTACGTAGCCCACTTTCTTGGGCCACCAATATTAACCTTTCACCTCTTAGATTGAATTCACCTCTCTTTAACCATTCCTGTATTCAGTCCTGATCAACACGGGGTTCCTTCCAGAAGTTCTCTATACTTGCAACTATATTTATGCATTTTCCACATTGCTTGCCTTCTCATCTGGTCCTTCCACTAATATTCTTTCTTTTGTTCTTTGGCACATTCACTTGCGTCTAATTTTTATATACTTCTGGTTTGATTTCCATTCCCGCTTGATGTATATATTCATCTGCTAGACTAAGCAGGGAAGCCATCTTAGATTTATTCTCCTCATGTTTCAGAACTTTCACTACATTTGGGTCTTGTGAGGTCAAGAGATTTGTGTGCAGTCTCATGATTGCAGATCTATACATGTAATCAATTTCAGGGAGGCTCATCACTCCTTTGGAATGGGTAATATATAGCCTTGGTATGCACTGATTTTTATAAATCATTCGGTGAGCACGAAGCATCCTTCTTTTTTTCCTGTCTAATCTATCCAACACTTTTTGGGGCCAGTCAATCACTTCAAACCCGTAGGTTAGGACAGGAATAGCAAATTGATTTATAGCTTGAATTTTGTTCCTAGATCTCAACGCTGTTTTCAGGATTAATTTAAGTCTTCTAAAGTATTACTTGCTAAGTTTTATTTTTATTTATTTAACATATACTAACCAGGAAAGTCGGACTTGGAACGTAGCCAATTTTCAGCAGAGGCCAGGGGAAAAATGCTCTAGATACATGTCTTTGAATGTGGGAGGAAACCACCAAAGCACCCGAAGAAAACCCACATAAATGCAGGGACGACATGCAGACTCTACACAGAAGGCACTCCAGCCAAGAATCTGCGACATCATGTTTTATTGTTGATACTTCAATTCCCTAATATTTATACACTTCCTCTTGCTCAAGTTCTTTTATATCACATTCTTGTCCCAAACTGATGTTTTCTTGGTGCTGTAGTTTTCCTGCTTTAAAGTTTGCTTATGAGAAAGATCCAGTGGTTTCTAAATCTGTCTGGTCTCAACTTTATTACCCTCTGGACACTCAAATTGCACTTCTCCCCTTCTGAAGAAAGATTATCAGTGTGGATATCGGAGGTAAACCTCAACCCAGGCCTTCCTTTCAAACCAGGGGGTTCCCTCACAGAACCTGCACACAGGTGCATCAGACCTAGCTTGGGGGGCATGGACAGGGTCTCAGCGAGTCCAGGGGCAATGGAACCCAAATCAAATGGGAGAACACATCAATGTGGGGGAAATGAGGGTACTAATGCGTGCTCTGCAAATGTTTTCCCACTTATGGACTTCAGAGGTTTCACAGACAATACAACAGTCATGTGGTATACAAACAAGTGGGGGGGGGGGGTACCAAATTTCATCAACTATGCAGACTGGCTCTAACAGCTTGGGAACAGGCCATAAAAGCAAACCTGTCCCTCCAAGCAGTTTACATAGCCTTTCAGGACAATGTCTTAGTGGATTTTCTAAGCAGATCCAAGAACAGCCCCTCACAAAAGGATGTTGAACAGAAAGGTCTTCCTAGAAATAGTCAATAAATGGAGTATTCCTCAGATAGACCTATTTGCCCCCATTCACAGCAAGCAGCTCCAGCTATTTTGCTGCAGGACCCCTTGCTCTAAGACTTGGAGGAAGGACGCTACATCCAGCCTTTGGGAAGGAAGATTTCTTTATACCTTCCCCTCTCTTCTTCTAATCCCAAAGGTTTTGTTAAAGATCCAAAGGGATAAGACAAAAATCTTGCTGGTGACTCCTTTTTAGCTCAGGCAGCACTGGTTCTCCCTTCTCTATCATTTAACCAGAGGTCATCACCACATGTTATCCTACAGACAGGACTGGTTCTCAGAAAACAATAGATCTTTACTTCATCCCAACCTCTGTCTCTTAGCCTGATGGTGTGGATGACAGAATTCTGATCCTTTTCAGACATCAATTTGCTGAGGACATGCGCTACAAGTTCTTCAGGTGGCAAGGAAACCTACCACTAGAAAGTCTTATATATCCAAATGGAAAAGATTTTTTGCCTGGTGTCATGCTAATAAAGCAGAACCCTACTCAAAAAGGGGTTTCTACTATTCTCACTTATTTGTGTGAGCTATTAATAGCCAGTATAGTCTACTCCTCTATTAAGGCATATTTATCTGCCATTTCTGCATGTTTACCTCTAGACCCACCACTGCTTTCTAGACTTGAGGTAAACCAGTTTCTCAAGGGTTTCCTTCATTTGAACTCGCATAGGAAAGTCCTGGCTATTGCCTTTTGCAGAACTCCGGGAACTGAAATATTCCCATAAGCACTTCATTTATACTATTTTCCTTCTATACAGTCTGGGGTACACACTAAATTTAAAAATGTCATCACTGAATCTTGACCTGGTCTTTTTCAACTGCAGTTAAAACATTCCCCTTCACAGGACTTAAACGTCCTCTTGAAAAATCTTACTCAGCCACCTTTTGAACTAGCTGCTTCCACTTCTCTTAAATTCTGTGCATGGAAAACCATCCAACTAGTATCCCTTAATTTTGCTAGAAAGGTTTCAGAGCTTCAAGCCCTTATGGCTTCCTGTCCCATCCTTATCTTTCATAAGGAGAGGGTTTCTCTGCAGGCCAATCATTCCTTTACTACTAAAGCGGTCAATCAGCTGACCTTCCACCAGGCCTCCTCTTACCTGACATTCTCCCTATTATGTTTTGTTTCCTCAGGTATCTCCAAGTCTCCTGTCTTTAAGACAGTCTAAGGATCTAACACTCATTCGTACATTTATGTACCCTTACACCCATCAGCTTAGGTAATACATCAGATGTATGACTCTGTGGAAAGTTTTGGCTTTGGTACCCTGACATGATGTCCAGGTTATTTGGCAAGAAAATCCAGCAGTTTTAAATACTGCAACAGTGATCAGTAAGACATCAACTGTTATGGTACGTTCTTAGATAACTGTACTTTTTCACAAAAATAAAGTTAAAAACTTAAACATAAGAGCTGGATAGTTTCATATCCTGAATACTAAAGTACTAGAAGAATATATTTTCTTCCCCCAACTTATCAAATGCTTTCAAATCCTTGAGGGAGAGAATGGGATTAATGGCAGTAATCTATTCAATACAAGCAGTTTTAGATAGAGAAACCACCATTTGTGGGTCTACTTCAGGATAAGAGAACAAATACTTATGAGCCCAAGATACCCTGTATAACCTGTCAGACTTGCTAGCAGCAGGAGACTATCAGGCCACCTAGACACAGTAAGAAAAACAATCTCTAAAGTAAGCAACACAGAAGGAGGAGCTGCAACATCAGACACATCCAAATGTAACAAAGAATAGAAATTTTACTGTGCTCCTACTGGAAAAAAAAATCTTTTTATCTGACTTTTATCTAGAATGAGTCTTCAAAAGGGAAATCATAGAACCATAGGAAGTTACCGGGCTAATGGCCCTAGGGCCCTTACAAGCCTAGCCAAGTTCTACCCTTATTTCCACCATTAACGCCTATTTCCCCTATCCAAGAGGGACACAGGTGGAACCCCCAGGGTGAATTTACGTTTACCCATCCAATCATCCAGACTGCGTTTGAAGACGGCCAGTGAGGCGCTCTGACAGAGAGTGGGAGTCTGTTCTAAAGGTTTGGTAACCACTGGGAGACAAATCTGTCCCTCCAGCAGATTCTATTAATGTCACATACCAGGTTAAGGTCTTTACAGCGAGAAACCAGTGTACCATTTGACTTACAAAGATGCAGCATTTCTAATAAAGCAGGGTCAGAGATTGCCTTGTATGTACGGCAGAGATCACTTCTGAGTAGTCTGTATGACACAGAATGAAGTGCCAGTGACTTCAGATGATCCACATAGGCCAGATGCTGAAGACCTTGAATATTCCTTGTGAGGAACCTTTGTGGTCTCTCTCCAATTGCTGCAGGTGCCTGGAAAGGTAAATACCAAAAGGAGCGTTGTGCTCAATTATTGGCCTGATGAAAGAAGTGTACAGGGAGATTATAACTTTTTTTCTGGAGGCAATGCCCTTATTTATGAGATGAAAAACAAAGAATGCCCTTCTTACCACTGTGGACACATGGTGGTCAAAGGTAAGGCTGCTGTCAACCTGTGTGCCCAGGTCTCTCACCTCTGAGTGCATACTTAAGGTGTTGTTATCGATGTGATAGTTAGCAGGAACATCCCCCCTTACCAAAAGGGATGATAACACATTCTTTTGCATTGAAGTTAAGGCCATGACTTTGGCAGCAATCATTTGTTTGTGTAAGACCCTCTTGTAAGATGTTAACATCATTTGGAGATTCTATGACTGCTCCCAGTTTGCTGTCATCAGCAAACTTTGTCAGCCACAGACCTTAAGTTTTTGCTTGAACTTCAGAGACAGATTCCAAACAGCAGAGGTCTCAGTACAGATCCCTGTGGAACAACACTGGTTACAGGTCTGCTGTTAGAGGTGAATTCCCCTACTTTGATTAAATGGACTCTATCAGTGCCAGTTAGCGACCCACCTAACATTATAAGGGTTGATAGCTATTTTTTTTTTAACTTCTCCAAGTCTTTTGGGTTTCTAATACCATGATGGGAATGTTCCCCCATTCCTAAGTCAAAGTACGATTAAAGTTCATGAAATTAGTATTGTTTCAATCTTTTACGTCAGCCAGAGGTGCTCTTCGCACCACCTGCAGTGTGCTTAATAATGACTCCTTCTGCAATTCATATGAAGTTACACGTCTTGGTATCATATCTAAATATGATTGTAGATACTTTTTTACAAGACCCGTTGCGCCTGCGACTACCGGAACTATCTGGGTATCTTTCTTCCACATTGCTCTCGTTTCTGCCTGCAAATCCTGATATTTTATGATTTTCTGTCTCTCTCTACGCAAAACACTGTAGCCACTGGGTGTAGCGATTTCAATGGTCATTGCTACTTTTGTCGTCTTTTCATGGACCACTATATCTGGTTTTCTTGCATCTATATTTTGAACTGTTGGTAATTGGTGAAACCCATGTGATGCAGACTTCATTTTTTATGATCCTTTGTGGCTGATGTTTACAGTGTTTTTCAGCTACTTCAATATTATAATGTTTGTACAATCCCCAGTGCAACGGTCTTGCCACATTATTATGCCTTTCAGCATACAGTCCTTCTGCCATTAGTACATCACAACCAGCAACAAGGTGTGTGACTGTTTCCAATTCTGTTTTACAAAAGCAACATTTGTCTGTTTCTCCCACATGTTCAATGGACTTAATAAACCAATGTGTATGTTGCCCACTATCTTGGGCCACCAATATTAATCTTTCATCTTTGAGATTGAAATTAGTCTTTCCTGATACCTAGCTGGGTGAGTTTGTCAATGAGACCTGAGTGGGGGATAGTGTCAAATGCCTTAGCTATGTCTAGGTAGGCTGTATGCGCAGATTTACCCTCATCCAGGACTTTGCTGACTGTTTCAAAGAAGTCCACCAGATTTAACAGGCATGATCTTCTTTTGACAAATCCAAACTGCGTAGGGTCAAGTGCTTGGAGATAATCTATATTTTTGTTGATAAGGTCCATGATGATTCGCTCCATGGCCTTGCAGATAAGGCTTATAGGTCTATAGTTCCTGGGGTCAGTGGAAGCACCACCTTTGTGCAAGGAAATAACGGTGGCCATTTTCCATTCAGCTGGGACAAAACCAGTGCTTACACTATGATTGAAATGAGTAACCAATGGTGTTGCTAATTCTTGTTGGAGCTCATGTAGGATGCAGCCTGGGATGTTATCAGGTCCCATAAGTGCTCTGTTTTTGGCCTTAAGCGATGGCGTTTATGACCTGCTCTTTAGAGATACAAGGTAGGGGACAGGTTGTAGAGATGTCATAGGGTATGTGTGGCGGGGACATGGAAGTGAAGTTTTCACAGAACCTGTTGGCCAACAGTTAGCAATGTCCACAGGCTCAGTATATGTGGTATCATTAACTGCTTCGGCACAAATCTGGGCCTTTCCTTTTAGGTTACGGATGTAACTAAAGAACGCCCTTACAGTTGTCTTTAGTTGAGGAAGCCAATTTGGATTCATAGTTTGCTTTGGAGGATTTCATAAGAAGTTTTATTCGCTCATTTAAGCTGAGGAGAGGGTGTTTCCAGTTTAGGGCTCTCTCCGTCTTACTCTTAGATAGCAATTTCTTCCTCTTATTGTAAAGCCCATTAATGGCAGTTGTCCACCAGGCAGGTTTGCTCTTCCTTGAGGAGCTTGTTTTGGTCATGTCAGGTACGACCGGGTCAATGCAGTTATACAGGTGTTTGCATAAGGAACTCGGCATAGTTGCCATTTCCAACTGGGGGGAGGGGTGCAATGAAGCTATTTATACCATCCCATAAGAGGTTATAATCTGCTTTAGGGAATTTTTTTAGTTTAGTTTCTGTGGGGGGGGGGGGGGGGGGTCAGGTGTGATAGTTACTTCAAATGAGACTGCTTTGTTGTCAGATCTCACCAGGGAAGACCTCACAGTGGGGGTGCTACAGTGGTCCCCCATATTGGTAAGCACCAGATCTAGGAAGTTGGCACCGCATGTAGGCATGTCAAACTGCTGGTCCAAAGCATGGGAGTTAAAGAAGTCGAGGAAACTTTGGGCAAGTGAGTTTGAGCACAAGTAGTTTACCCAGTCAATGAATACATAGATAAAGTCAACCAAAATCATGGTGTTCAGATGCATCTTGACAGACTCAAGTAGGTCCAAATAGGCAGAGTGGGTGTCCTGATTCACAGAGGGCATCCTGTAGCTGGCAATGGCTTGAATAGGTGTCCTACCCACAGTTAATTGCACCTGAAGTATCTCCAGGGAATCATACTGTTTAACCAATCTGGAGGCGTATTTATCTTTAATGAATATTGATACATCTCCCTCCTTTAGTTTTCACACCTTCAGTTTGTGGTCCGCCTGTGTGGAAGGAGGTGTAACCTGGTATGGCTGGAGTGCTCTCCACAGCCTTAAACCAGGTCTCTGTGACTGCACAAATTTCTGCATCTTCCAAGGTGAGGACTGCTTTCAGTGAGTGCAGTTTTGTGTCAAGACTCCTAGCATTTAGCAGCGTAACCCTGAGGTTGTTTTTAGATGGAGTTTTTACATCAGGAATTTTGTCCTTGAGACACTGCTTAAAAAAAGGACTATGGGGGTGGCAAGAGCCTTAGCCAGTAGCTGAAATCCCAGGGGTGACAGATGAAGACCATCTCTGGGAAAGCACTGAGGTCTTTTGATCACGTCAACCCAGGCTGACAGATTCTGGATCACCTTAGAATGATACCAGAAACTAAGCCAATTACAGAAGTCAATCATTTTCTGTTTGTACTGAGTCATCATCCTAGTTGAAGGTAAAATGCTGCTTAAGGCTAGGAACATACCTGCCCGAGACACATAGTCTCAGAGGTCAGTCATGTTTCTCTTTATACAGTCCAGAGAGGCACATCTCAAGTCATTCACACCAACATGGACTATGACAGAGTCACAACAGCTGTTGCTGAGAGACTTGAGTGCATATGTGATATGGTATATCCTGGCACATGACAGACAGCTGACCGTGACCTCTTACTTATCCCACAGCTGACTGTGACCTTTTCCTTATCCATCCTGGTAAGAGGGACACCTGTGTGTGTCACGATGGAATCACGTATGACTATGTTTGGTATTGTGGTTTGCCTTAAGGGCTTGACAGGTGAGACACTGGTGTGTGTGAGCTATTATGTGAATTGTGTTTTGCAGAAGTATTATGTGTGGTGTACTTGTGTTTGGGAGGCTCTGGTGTTTAGATGCGTTTCTGGTGAGGACCTGCTCATATGTAGGTATGTGTGATGTGGGTTTGGGTGGAGTAGGAGATGAGGTGTGCATGCTGACAGCCCGCTCATTGTTATATGTACTAACTGGTGTGTGAGAGAGCATAGATTCAAGGTTCTTAATATAGTTGCATCTCTCACATAGTGATTTTGTGTGGACTATGAGTAGAGGGTTGTCGGTGAACATAAGCAGTTGTTACACTGCCTCAATGTGCCCATGCTGACCAAGCTGGCTGAAGAAACTGTGGGAAATGGTCTGTCCATAGTATTAAGTAAATTTATAAGATCAGGAAAAGAGGTTGCACTAAGGACACTTAGGAATGGCTAGTGGGTGAGAGGTGTGTTGGTACCTCTGAGGCTAAACAATGTTCCACCTGGCAGTAGAACAGGGCCATGAAAAACCTCTGGAAGACCACACACAAAGTGTGAAGGGAAAATTTAACAAGCAAAACGTTTGCATCTATAACCAACAACGTTAACCACCACTATGTGGCAGTGCACGATGGTGCACTACACAAAAACAAGCACAAACATGGGACTTAAATAAAACAAGAAATAACCCCTTCAACTCAAAATAGCCAGTATGGATGATCTCTCTGAGCTCTAGTCCAATCACCCTCAATTAAATGGGACTCAGAAAGCACTCTCCTCCCACAAGGGTGCAGAAGGGCCTTCACCAACAAATCCACAGCAAAGTCGCCAACTAATAAATAAAAAATCCACGACACTGCCAAAAGATACACCAGCTGTTTATTTCATCAAAGACACACTGAGTGCTTTCACCCATCTTTCCGTGTGTTTCTTCAGAGTAAAGTCCATAGAAACAAAACTGCTTTTATAAGTTGATCTGCCTTCAATTAGTCCATCAATTAACAAATTAATTGATTAAGCAGTAACACATATTAAACAATACTGTCAAATGCCTTCCTGAAATGTTCCTAAAATTTTAATCACATAGCAACAATGACAAACATATAGAAGAAAATATAAACATTATAAATAGCATAATCACTCACATAGTTGAATAATTAAAACAATATAAAATGCTACAATGCTCTGAACTACTTCCTGAATGTGTGGTTCCTTATAAATAAAATGTGTCATTTAAAAATATGTGATATTCTAAGAATATTCCTTGTATAAAAATATAAATATACATTTATATACAAGTATAATACATTCTATTGTATCAAGTACGATTTGTATCTGAGTACACTGCTAATCGAAATACAATCATTAATACCCGATGGTTTATTAGCTTCTAAACGAAGCTGCCACAAACATTCTCTCATTTTCAACAAAGTCTTAAAATCACCACAGGCCTCAGTCTTAGGTACCCAATCTATTACAAAAAATAAAAAACTTTTAAAATTTGTGCATACTGTACTATGTGTAAGCAAGGCACTAGTACCTTTTTTGTTTTTGACATCCCTGTTGTGTTCCAAAATACGTTTCCTAAGCTTACGTATAGTTTTGCTGACATAAAATGCCTGGCAGCTGAGGCAGGTGGCAAGATATACCACCATGTCTGTATTGCAATTGCAGTGCCCAGGGCACCTTAGTGTTCTACTGTAATTATTCACCTTAACACACGGGACATTATTTATAAACTTACATATGCTGCAAAAAACACATTTCCCCATCCGAGAAATATTATTATATGGGTCCATAGAACCTCTTTCCAATAACTCTTTTAGGTTCCTACCTCTGCTGTATGAAAAAATAGGTTTTCGACCCACTGTTTCTATCAGTTCCCTAGAAAATACATTGTTCCAAATTGTTTTCATAATCATCTTTATCTTGGGTGCTGTGTGGTTGTATTCCAATATCATAACTGTATTCTTAGAAAAAGTGTTTTGCTCCATCTCCCTTGTGTTCTCCAATTTAACACCTTCCCTTTCAGTGTCAAGGAGAACTGGTTGATAGAGGGACAGTCTTTTGTTGCAAATCTCATTTTGGATTCTAGATAACAAATCCTGGAGGGTAACCCCGGTTCCTAAAGAGATCCATAAGATACTCCATTTCTTTGAGAAAAATATCGCCCTGACTAACCAATCTTGAAACCCGGACCATTTGCCCTTTCACTACATTTTTCTTTAGGGTATGTGGGTGGCAACTCTCATAATGTAGAAAAGAGTTACTATAGGTTTTTTTTTTACGGAAGATGCTGGAGTCAATTTTAGCTTCACATTTATATAGTAAAATGTCCATAAATTCTATTTTGTCTTTACTATAATGACTGGTAAACCTCAAAAACCCAGTTGTGTTGCCCAAATAATCAATAAACTCCAACAATTCTTGCTCCATACCTTTCCATAAAATTAATATGTCGTCCAGGTACCTTAAATAGGTTAACATTTTGGATATAAATCTTGAATTAAAGACAAACTGTCTCTCCCAATCAGCCAGAACTAGGTTTGCGTATATGGGAGCACACCTTGCCCCCATCACCACCCCTTCAATCTGCCTATAAAACTCTCCATTGAATAACAAAGTTGTTCAACAAGACCATCTCCATCAATTCTACCATTAATTCTCTTAAAACACTGTGTAATTCCCCAAATACATTCAAGCTGCTACCAAAAGATTCCAGACCTATCTCATGGGGAATAATGAAAAAAAGGTTTATGACGCTGATTGCTAAAAACAAACTCTTCATTAGCTTTTAAGTGTATATTTCGAACAGTGTCCAAGAGTCCCTTAATATACAAGGGGTCTTTTCCAAAATTCTCTTACAATTTAAATCAATGAACAAAGCCATAGCTTCCGTCTTGGACCCCTTGGCAGCTACAATTGGTCTAAATGGAGGTGAATTTATACATTTATGTATTTCTGGAATACCAAAAATGTGGGGTATCACAGAATGATCTACCAAAAGGTATTTATATTGTTCCAAAATGATCCCTTCACTTAGGTATTCATACAGCTGCCAATCTACCTTTGCATATGCTCGGTACGCATCAAATTTTGACACTCTTTCATGTGTTGTTGTCATTCAACAATTCCTCCATTCTTAGTGTGTAATCCATACTACTCATGAT
This sequence comes from Protopterus annectens, assembly GCF_019279795.1. NCBI lineage: Eukaryota > Metazoa > Chordata > Ceratodontiformes > Protopteridae > Protopterus > Protopterus annectens. The sequence goes on along the minus strand of NC_056726.1, from coordinate 1,341,187,626 downwards.
CACTCCCCCACCTTTGTCTGGTTTCATTACTCTGTATGTGTTTGATTATGTGAGTTTTTCAAACAAAACTTTTCACCATTAATTAAATTATTTGTACTCATCTTGTCTGACAAAACACATCTCCTGATCTGACTCTCACATAATTTTTCAAACACTATAATATTGGGGTTACAAGGTGGTATAAAGGTGCTACTTCGCTTAAAGTTTAAAACATGGTCAACCAAGGGATTACCATTATTAGCAAAAAACACCTTTAGATTCAACAATCTAGTGTATAGTTTTAATTGTATAAGCAGCCTCCCCACATCATGTCTATACATAGGTATATAGGAAAATCCCTTTTGAAATAATGTAGTATGTTGTTGTTGTTTGTCTTTTTGGCTTTTCCCGGTTAGGGGCCGCCACAGTGGAACTTCAGTCCGCTACTGATTGGCAGTAGATTTTTATGGTGCCGATTTGCCAGCCCGATGCCCAACCTTCAGCAAAGGCACACCCATTCACGCATGTCTTTCGTAGGCCACTCGGCCACGGGGAGGACATGCAGACTCCACAAAGAAGGCACTCCAGCAGAGAATCGAACAGGAGAACCTCTTGCTGTGAGGCAACAACGCTACCGCTGTACCACTGCGGCTTTTTTTTTTTAAACAATGTAGTATAATCTGTGGAAATTTCTAACTCAGTAAAGCTGTAAATAAAAAAATTATTAACACAAATGTGCTTGCAGCCTAAGGTGTTCAAATTTATCATTTCAAAACAATTGTACTCATCAACAGATTCAATACATATACTTTCAAACAGAAAAATCACCATTATAAGAATCAGTCACAAAAGTCATATCTCGACCATCATTATCACTCAATTGTGGTTGGTTCTGCTGCTGTTCTGGTAGCCAGAGTTGTAATTGTGCCACTGACTGCAGTGACCATACCTCTGACCACCAACAAAGATGGCTTGAATTTGATGCTCAGAATTTATAAAACAGACCAAGGAACAGCAAACTTGGAACTGGGCTATACTACATCTGAAGTAGTACAGTGTACAGTAAAATGTGGCAAAAAACAGTTAAAAAAACAAAAGAGTAAGAGACTTCTCTGTGTGGAAGTTTTTCAATTCTGTATGCCTACTTAATCTCTATATACTAAAAACAGAAAAAAAAATCAGAAAATGGTAGAGGTAAGTAGTGAACTTACAAAATCCTAAATCAAAAAATAAAAACTTATTTTGAAATATTAATAATTATTAACTCTAGTAGGTATTCAGAACTAATCCAAGAAGGGTAGACGGTTTGTTTCCAGTTGAAAATCCTTTAGACTGTGTGCTTAATAAAGGATTTTTAACTGTAATCTGTGTGCTTAACAAAGGATTTTTGACTGGAAACAGACTGCCTACCCTACTTGGATTACTTCTGAATACCTACTAGAGTTAATAATTCTGTACAATATCAATAATATTTCACAATAAGTTTTTATTTTTTGATTTAGGATTGTTTAAGTTTCCTACTTCTACAACCATTTTCTGTTTTTTTCCCTGCTTTTTAATATATAGTGATTACCTAGACAAACAGAAATTGAAAAACTTCCATACAAAGAAGCTCCTTACATTGTTTTGTTTTATATCCACTATACTTGCATAGTGGGTTGTTTGAGACTTAGGGGATACCACAGAGATTACATGTTTTTTCAAAAGGAAAATCTAAAAGCATACTGTTCCCAGAATCATAATACTCAGACAGACAAAATTCCTTAAATACATCCCCCTGCAATGCTCACTCTTGTGACTGAAGATCGAAGTCAGAAAGAGATGCAACTCTTTTTTTTTGCCTGAACAACAAGATGACAGTAAAAAATAGAGATGAGTTCCTGGCAAAAACCAGTATATCTTTCTTGTCCATAGAAATAGAAACAGGAGACTATGTTTGTTCCCCTATGCTCCCTTTTTCTGCCACTCTTCCTGGAAATTGACTGGCTTGTAGAAGGCATAGTAGTCCCCAATGCAGGTTCCCTCTCCCAGCTAGGGGAAGTACCTTTACCTGTCCCTTTTCCTAAAACCAACAAGAGTGGCTTTTTCCCTTGCCTAGCAAGGACATCCCAAAAGCTGCAGAGAACACAGGCATCCCCCAGTTTTGATGGCTGCATATGCTACATCATGGGGGCTGAAGGCAAAAATGAATGGTCTGAGGAACAACAGGCAGCTATAGAAGAGTCACTCATCAATGGCTAAGGCAAAACAGGAGCCGGCCTGACACTCAAGACTCACAGACCAGTTACTTGTTCTTGCAGACAGGGGAAGGTAATCCTGCTGAGACCAGAGGATGCTCTATTGGTAAACCAAGAAAGAGACCTCAGAATTGGACAGTGGAGTCTGGAGTCTGTTGGTAATTGGTACAGTAGAGAACAGGTGGTTCTGAGTAGGTAAACCATTAACAGTCCCCCCACAACACAGTATTTTGCCCCCAAAATACACAAAATCTGTCTAAAATTTTACTCAAAAAATAAACTTTCACACAAATGTTCAATAAACATTTACACGTCAAGTCCCTTAGAAATGCAATGACAGCCCTGAAATATTAAGTTTCCTAGCTAAATGCAATACTATAGACAGATAAGTCAATTTTTTCTCAAAAAAAAAAAAAAAAATTATATATTTAGTAGGTTTCCTCACCCAACTATCTGCAGTTATGGACTCCCAAGCTGCTGGGTGCAATGATAATATTCCCCCGACTGCCTCCAGAGTTGGACAATCGGGCAACCCCTCAGGGCTGCTGCGTGGGCCTGTCCGAGAAGGGCTCCCTAGAGCCAAAGTTCCTCGGACCCCCTCTGCCTCTGGGGCGGCGTCTGTCCTGTCCCCCTCTGCCTCTAGGGGACAAGTTGTCCTGAGAATCTTGGGAAAACTGTGATTTCCGGAACCACATCTTTTTTTGCCCTCTCTGATCCCTAGAAAAGGATCTTTGAGGACTAGAGAAGCGGATTCCGATGGCAGACAAAGTCTTCCCATTTTTTTTCACTCTGGACAAGGGTGTCACGTACAGTCTTCCCAAAAAGAGAAGAACCATCGAAGGGAGCATTCGTGAAAGACGCTTTGAAGGGGACCACAAACTGACACAGTCTGAGCCAAGCATGTTGCCTCACAGCCACGCTGGTCCCAGCTGCCCTAGCTGCTTCTTCTATAGCATGCGAATGGAGGCTAATAGACGTGTTCGAAACTGATTTCAGAGTAAACATTTTCACTGAGAACAGATGCTTGTCCTCTGGTAACAAAGACTCTGGGGACGACTCAGCTAACTCTGTGACTAGGTCTCGATGCAGTCGTATGACGTGTGCCAAACAGTTCAGTGATCTGATGGAAAATGTCGCTGAAGAATACACTCGCTTCCCAAATTGATCCACCACCCTGGACTCCTTGTCCGGAGGGTGGACCGAGGAACTTTCCTGAGACAGTTCTCTCTTGGTGGCTGCTGCAACCACCATAGCATCCACGGGGGATCCTTTAGACCAGGCCTGTCTATCCAAAGGTGGAGAGAGGATCTTGTCCGGGCACTTAGGTATTGGCTCTGTGGTGTCAGGCTCCTTCCATGCCCACGTGGTGATAAGATCCACCAAGGGATCTGCAGGTGGGGACACCCAGGACATAGATGGGTCAGTGCCAAAAGCCTCCAGGAACACTGATTCATCCGTAGAAGGTTTTGGGGCTGACTAACCTCCCCTCTGGCGGAGGACCTCCATGATGTCTCCAAAGGAGACATCCTCGGGAGGTGACCTGGGGGATCCTTCTCCATCTAAATCAGTGTCTTCTGTCAAGGACTCGGGGGAGTCCAGGTGCCTCCTTTTACACGTGTGCTTATGAGGACCCTCTTCAGTGGGACTCTCTGAAGAGGGCTCATGAGCCGCTGGGGGTTCCTCTAGAGGAACTGCCTGGGGGTCCTCTAGCACAGGCTGTTACTGGGACAAGCTGAAGTGAGTCATAACCAAATCCGAGGGAGTCTGGGTGGAATCCAAAGAAACAGGCTGGGGTCTCGATCCTTGGGAGAGAACCCTCTCCACCACATTGAACGCCGATGGAGAGCACACCTCCTTAGCACCCAACAAGGAGGAGGCTCTCCCTGGGTCTGCCGTGAGGATTGGGGCCGAGGTTGGGGTAGCCAGAGCTCCAAAGGAACGGCTCGGATCCATAAACCCCGAACTCATAGGCCGGAACAGGGAAGGAGAAATAGGATGAAAGAAGGGCATGAAGGTCCCCCCTCCGGAGGGAGAGGGGCCTGGCAATACGCCCATCTGGATTTGTGTCCGAATGAATCTCCTCATCATCCTGTCCATATCCATCTTAGAAAGACTCCGAGTCGAGCACGAGGAAACGACCGACTTGGATTTGGCTGGACGCTGTGAAGATCTGGATGAATGCCTCAGCTCCGTCGGCTCTGGGGAGAATCTAGGGGAGTGGAGCCAAGGAGACACAGGTCTCGACACCTTGGAAGGCAGACTAGGGAAGGACTTCCGATCTGGAGACTGTTTACGGGGCCTATCCCCTTTCTTCTCTAACTCTGTCTTTTTTCCTTTCTCTTCCTGTTGCTTCCCCTTCAACAGGTCTAGTGGGAGGATGAGTCCCTGCCTGAGGGGGAGGTTGGGCGGTAGCTGTGGAAGCAGAGACCAAGGAAGATGAGTATAGCGTAGAAGCAGGGAGAAGGCCTTTAGCCACCAGTTTGGCCTTCCTCTCCTTTAAGGCTCTACGATTAAACCCGGCACACACACTGCACTGAGTAGACAAATGTGGAACTCCTAAGGCAAACAACACACAGTGTGTGACCATCCGTCGTTGAAAGCTTATGGCCACACTCTGTGCATTTCTTAAATGTAGGTTTAGGCTGATCAATCATTGTACACACACACACACACACACACACACACACACACACACACACACACACACACACACACACACACACACACACTACACTCTAACACACTAAAAACCACGCACACCTAAGAGGAAGGGTGGGCCTACACTAAACTACTACACCAACTAAAACTACTAGACTAAACTACTTTTTCTGATGAGCAAGCATTTGAGGGAGGAAAGGGAACTAACTAAGACAAACTCTCACTACACAAGAGAAAAAATATTATTCCAAAAAGTGCTAGAAGGTTTGTTGTTTTAATATAGTCTAAGTTCGAACACTGTTACAAATATGTATTTTGTACTTCCCGCACTTCAGTTACATACTTATGGTGTTATCGTTAGATTTTCACATTTACCAATACGTAAATATTTTATATATATATATATATATATATATATATATATATATATATGTAGATGGTTTACCTTTGAATGCTTGAAACTGCAATGGTCAAAAGTACTTTGCGCGGAAGTAAGTTTTCAAGACTACGGATGACTGAATAGAAATGCATCGAATGTGCAATGAGCAAATGCACATTGACATTCACTTATTGCAGATTCGGCATTTTGGGTGCGGAGTGCACTATAGTGGGGATCGGGATGTGGACCTTTTCCCCACTGTAGTGCGACCTCGGAGTTAGAATAATATAGTAGGGCGGTGTGGGGGTGCAGGGTGGCTTGCTTCCCTGCATTACACTATGTATTTAAAATTGCAGTTCGAAAATCAGCGAATATGGTTTTCGATTTGCTGATTTTTGAACTTCGGTGCAGATTGGAATGACCATTTTCGTCATTCTGGTTCGCACAAAGGGCCGTTTGGTAGGTTGAACACACACACACACACACACACACACACACACACACACACACACACACACACACACAGTGGAAAATACAGATATGTAAGAAATAAGCCTTTTTTTCTGACTGATAATTTATATGTTCTCCAGAAAATACATTTGCTTTATTTCTTCTATTATTTTTCCCATTGAATTCTACTTACATCTTTATTCCCAAATTTTATACCTAACACAGAAATTTAATTAATTGTACAATATATACCCCTATACATCACATAAACCTTTACTTTTCTCTTTATTTAACGCCATCCCTATCATCTCTAGACACTCATTTATGTAAATCATTACTTCTTTTATCCAAATTTTTTTTGCAGTTATTATAACGTAATCTGCTTATGTTAACAGAACTGGAATTCTTTACCCACCTCCTTCATTTTGTAATTTATTTCACATGCTATCACAATTATAACTAATGCAAAGAGTATACAACTCATTGGACATCCCTGGCTTACACCACTCTTCATATGTTCCTCTTGGCTTTACCAGCCATTTACAAATATTTTACATTATTATTACTATATGATGACATACATAATTTCCTAACTTTCTCACTTACATTATATTATTTCATAGTTGCCCATAAGATTTCATGTTCAATTGTATTAGATGTCTTATTAAGATCTCCTATCATGATTTTTGCTTCTTCTTTTCTGTTCATATCATCCACAATTTTTCTAAATATCATTAATAAGTCTTGACAACCCTTCCCCTTTATACTATATATGCTCTCTTCCACAATATTTTCCCTTTTAGTTTCAAATCTCTTTTGTATTACTTTCAAAAGGATCTTGTAATCATTCAATGCCATTTGTCTTCATTTTTTTAATCATCTATCTTCCTTCTTCCATATCAATTTAAGTACTCTAACGCATAATTCTTTGCACATAAAAACCTTCATTTAACCATTCATTTTAAATCTTTAAAAGATATTTTACATTTCATACCCTATTTCACCTGGGCCTGCAGTCAAATCTGTATTTACTTGTCCTAATACTTTATCTAGCTCATTTAAAGAAGTCTCCTTTTCCAATTCTTTATTTTCTTTTTCTGTTAGATTTTTTACTTTCCATGTTTTTTTCACCAACTTCTATTTTCTTTAAACATTTCTTGCATGTATTGTATTACACTATTCTTAATCTTTTCTTGAGCTCTTTCTATTTCTCCTTTTACATGTTTTTATTTCTCTAATTACTTTTTTGTACTAGCACCTGGAAGCTCCTATGATCAGAGCAGTACCCCAAGGCTCTCCCTTATGTGTGTATATTGTACTGATACCTCCAAGCCAAACCAATTTAGACATGTGTCTGAATAGCTTTAAGCTGATCGAACCAGCAGGTTGAGCTCCGAGCTTAACATAGATCTTAAAGAGATTTTTATTTTTCAAAATGCTGCAAAAGATTCTCTTGTATAATAAAAAAAAAACAAAAAAAACATGGTGACTCTTGAGTCTTCTTCTCCAAATGAGATTCTCCTTTACTGTGCAATTACCTAACTTCTGAAAAGAAGGGGTTTATTTAAATACAAGTTTTTGATTCCTACTTTTTTAAGTCCTTTTAAGAGCAACTGTTGAAACCAGACTTTCTGGTTTGGGAACCTCTGTCAGACTACAGGACATAATCCAATTCTCTGGAAACAAGGACTATTGTTTTCAGGTTCTCCTATGCAGAGTTGATGACAACCTTTAAAATGTCTAGGAACAGAAGAACCACCCAAGAAATCTGCTGAATGGACACAATAGTTTTCTGCAACATCTGCTGTGTGAAAGACACAGGGTAAGAGGACTAGTTACCTCTATGATGCATCATCTCCAGAACAACCCCAAACTTAAGGTCATCATGAAGTAACACTGGGGAATCTGTATTCTCATCATCATCCAATTCAGTCTTGAGGGATTTGGTAAATGGGTCTATATCTCCCTCTTACACAAAGTACTCCTAGGAATCTTCAGAGGAGAAGAATCCAAAGATGAGGAAGACCTTCTCTTTTTTGCGGAAATGGCATTAGGGAGCTGCATAAGAAGTTTGGCTTGTATCCCACTCTCTCGTTTTTTTATTTCTCCCATTTCTTCATCATCCCTTTCCACTTTGGATTATGGTTTTCTGCTTATGTTACGTATAGGAGCCTTAACTATGTAGCTCCAAATTATCCATTCAAATCAGGTAATCCTAAACCACCTTCCTCTATAGGAAGGATCAAATTATCCCACTTGACCCTTGCTCTATTCCCCTCCCTTAGAAATGTAATTTGCTATCCATATCCACAAACAAGTGCTTCCAGTTTCTCAGTTTTTGAGTCTCTTTCCACATATTCTTATCTGCCATAACATATTTTTTTTAATCCATACTCCTAAATACTTCATTTTATTGTGTCCCCAAAATATGAGTATTGCTAGACCAGTTAATGTGTGGGTACATAGTTTACAGCTATAGACTTGTTTTACCTTAATTTATTGTTTATCTTGAAAAGACTTGAAACTGTCTCAAGATGTAGCACCACACTGAGATGTCCTCTTCTGGTTTTATCAGATACAACATAACACTATCTGCAAATAAAGTCAGACTTTTCTTGATTACCAGCTATATCCTTCAATGTGTGAGTCAATTATTTTTTTTTTTTTTTGCCAACTGCTCTAAATATAAAGTAAATAACAAAGGGAAAAGAAGACATCAATATCTGGTTCCTCTGTTTAGACACATCTTGACAGAGGGGAACCTTCCCGCTTTAATTTTTGCCTCTGATCCTCCTAACTCACCTTATTATTGTATCAGCAAATGCAATGCTTCCATTGCCCTACTCAAAAAATTCCAACTTACTCTGACAAATGCTTTTGCTGCATCAAGACCCACCAACAACAGTGGTATTTTCTTACACTCTGCTCCCCCTGGGTCATCACTGCTCTAGTAATGCTGCCAAATGTTTGCCTCCTTTCACAAAACCACACTGATACGCAACTATCAATTTTGGCAACAACTTTGCCATTCTATCTATTACAGACAAACACTTTATAATCATGGTTCAAAATTGAAATTGGCCTAAACGAAGCTAAGTCGTATGGGTCTTCCTGTCCTTTAGATATTACAGCCACCACAGCTTTTTCCCACAATGGTGGTTCTTCCCCTCCTTTCAAAATACTGTTAAAACCTTCCAGATCTTCATCAATTTCTTCCCTCCTAGCATCCAGATTTCCGCAGGAATACCATCTACTCCTGGGGACTTTCCTGCAGATTGGTTGTACGTCACCATTTATCTCATCTTGTCATATCTTAACTGTTAATTGCTGAGCCTCATCTACCTCTAACGTTGGCATACTTAAACCTTCCATAAATTTTTCTATTTGTGTTCTTTCTTGATTGCCACAGTTATCTGCTTTATACAAATGTTCATAACATTTCTGAAATATCTCTAATACCTCTACAGGATCTCTGGTTATTTTTCTTGTTATAGGCTCCCTAAGTTTGTCCACTCAAAAATGCTTTAGTGGAAAAAAAAGACTGTACAAAACTATATGATCTGTAATGAACTATAACAAGCTAATTAAATCCTTTTAGGTAAGCCTCGTTATTCTGCACCATGAGCTTTTTTTATTTTAATTAAACCCTTTTCATAGGGTTAATATCATTTACTTATTAAATATGATTTTGTTCTTCTTAAAGAAAAAACAAGTATGCACTTATATAAAACTTCAAGGTATCAATAAAAATAAAAAAAAAACTCAAGTTACTTCAGGAATCTTTTAAACCAGGGAAAAACAGTATCATGTTTTTTTTTTTAATTGCAGTATTGCTTTAAAGCATAAAAGGCAATAGTGAATGAAAAAATAAAAAAGGTTCGGTGTGTGCCTGATTACCTGACACTTTCAGCTCTTCCCGTTCATCTGCGTTGACGGTTTCTGTTTGAGCTAATGAACATTCCACTGTATCTGGTGATTCCTAAAAAGAAATACAAACAGTCATCAAAAAACATAATACTGCATAACAAAAGTTATGTACTCACCATAATAACAGATATGTAGGCCCTGGTCCATCTTTTTCTACCTTTAGGACTTCAAGGCCAGCAAGACTCAGGCAGCTAAGCATGCAAAACTTTCCCAGACCATGTACTTCTTCCCCTTTTCCTACAATTCTGTGAATGGAAGGAACTCTCTCTAAAACTCTGTTGGTCCAATGAATACAGAAAAGGAGAAAAGGAACCAAGTAAAGCGATAAAAAGGTCCTGGATCAAATTCCAAACCTCTACCACAGTGGGATCATAGAGAAAGATGGAATAGTAATGCACATATCGATATTCTAAATATGTAAGTTTTGAAGGTGATGAGACTATTCCATCTTTATCTACTTCTAGGACTGAATCTCAACCATAACTTATTAGGTAGATCATTGCAAAAGTTGTCTAACAAGACATTATCTCTAGAAGGATGTGAAATGGAGAAATCTGACTTATAAATATCTTACAAGGAAAGCAGAGAATAATACTAATATATGCTCAATATATGGCCCTAGGCCTGAGCAGCATCCTACCATCACCCAGAATTATACCACAGTACAAGCAGAAAATGATTGATTTCAACAATTGGCTAAGTTTCTTTTGTCATTCTAAGGGGATCCAGTATTTGTCTGCCTGAGATGACATGATGGACAGACCTCAATGCTTTGCCAGAGATGGCCTGCATCTGTCACCCCTAGGCTTCCGGATACTGGCCAAGGCTCTTGCCACCCCTATAGTACCTTTTTTAAACAGTGTTCCAAAGACCAAATTACCACCATAACAGCTACAAACAAATGCAATATGAGGGTCATGTTGCTCAACGCTAGAAGCCTAAACCTCAAAATGCACTCGCTCGAAGCACTCCTTAAAATGGAGAACATCAACATTTGTGCTGTAACAAGAGACCTGGTTCAAGGCAGCAAAAAGCACCCCTGCACTACCAGGCTATAACTCATTCCACACCTTTCGGCCTCAGAACTTGGACCGAAGCTCCAAAGGCAGTGTTGTTTCCATATTCATAAAGGATGCGCACACCTCCAGACTGGTAGCCCAACATAACGCATCAGAGATACTTCAGGTGAAGCTAACATTGGGTAAGGCAACGATTCAGGTTGTAGCCTGCTATAGGTCCCCAACCATGTCCCAAGACTCGGACTCCACGTTCCTAAGCACCCTGGAAAATATTAGGGTCCAATCTAATACTCTCTTATTAGATGACTTCACCTACCCCTCCATTAACTGGGTAAACTACTCATGTACCAATACACTTGCCCAACGTTTCCTGGAGTTTATTAATTCCAGTGCCCTGGACCAGCTCATTCTTATCCGCACTACAGGTAGCAATATCCTTGACCTGGTCATTACTAACATGGGCGACCGTTGCTCTAAACCAATAGTCAGCTCCTCCCTGGTTAGATCCAACCACAAACTAATCACCTTGGAAATCCACATCCCTCCCACCCCTCAGCAACGGTAACCACCATGAAAAACTTCTCCAAAGCTAACTTTGGGATCCTAAAAACAGAGGTGGCTAACTTCACAGCACCCATGCAAATGGAGAATAGTTGCGTGACCACAGAATCATACACAAATGCACTGTACGAACACATACACAAATGCATGGATCTCACCACACCCAATAGAACCAAGACACTCTCCTCCAAAAAAGGAAGGAAATCTGGTGGTCACCTGCCATAAACAAACTCTACAACAGGAGGAAACTGATGTGGAATAAGGTGAATCCCAAGACTGGAAAAACTCCCTTATCCACCTCAACAAAAAGTTGAGATCCCTCATCAAATCCTCTAAAGCTAGGTATGAAAACAGAATTGCAGCAGATAGTAAAGACAACCACAAGGCCTTCTATAGTTATGTAAAGAATCTCCACGGCAATACCCAGATTTGCTCTGAGCTACTGCACAATGGTACCTCCTATACCGAGCCAACAGATATTGCCAGTATACTGGCGACAAATTCAGTGTGAATTTCACCCCTCTCCCACCCCCCCTAAAGGACCAATCACAATACCAGTAGATTGCCAGGCACCCAGTATTACTGCTGCACAAGTTAAAACAGCACAGTTCAAGGCCAAGAAAACAGCTTCTACGGGACCTGACAATATCCCTGGTTGTGTTCCACATGAACTACAGAGTGAACTGGCACCTCACCTGTGTGCCCTGTTCAATCACAGCCTCATCTCAGGCTTTGTCCCTGCCGAATGGTGCACTGCTACAGTCATTCTTCTCCACAAAGGAGGAGCAACTACAGACCCTGGGAACTATCGCCCCATTAGCCTGACAAGTCTGATATGCAAAGCTATTGAACGCATCATTATGGAACTAATAAACAAGGATATAGGGAATCTCCAAACTCAGGATCCCACACAGTTTGGTTTTATGAAGGGAACATCATGCCTGCTCAACTTGGTCGACTTCTTTGAGTCCGTCACCAGAGCTGTGGGTGAAGTCAAGGTAGTTCATACAGCCTACCTTGATCTGGCCAAGGCTTTTGATACTATTCTCCACTCAGGAATAATGGAAAAAACTCACTAAGCTTGGCATCAACCCCTATATCACTAGGTGGGTTGCAAACTGGCTCACAGATGGAACCCACAGTGTGAAAGTAGATGATTCCAAGTCAGACTGCCGATTAGTCACGAGTTGAGTCCCACAGGGTTCGGTCCTGGGTCCTCTCCTGTTTGGTATCTACTTCTCTGAAGTCCAGACCAACATAAAGGGACTCTGGCTGACAAAGTCTGCAGACGATTGCAAGTTGGGAGCTATTATTAACTCCCCAAGTGATGTTGACATCCTACAGAATGGCCTCACTGTGAGCAACGATTGGTGTCAGAACCATGGCCTTAAGCTCAATGCCAAAAAAGTGTTGTCATCCCCTTTGGGAAAAACGCGGTTCCCATCAATTACCACATTGAAATTGTCCACTGAACATAGAAGGTGTTATAAGAGATCTGGGAACACAGGTTGACAGCAACTTGTCTTCTGATCACCACATTGCCACTGTGGTCAGAAAGTCCTTCTATGTGGCACATCTCATTACTAAGGGTTTTGCATCCAGGAAGAAAAAGGTCATTGTCTCCCTCTACTCTTCCCTTATTAGGGCAATCATCGAGTACAATGCCCCATTTGGCATGTACCTTACCAGACACCTGCAACAACTAGACAGGCCGCAAAAGTACCTCACAAAGAGGATCCTAGGCCTTAAACACTTGTCCTACATGGACAGACTCTAAAAACTTTCAACTATTCTCTGTCTCATATCACCTACTTAGAGGCGATCTCTGCTTGACTTACAAAGCAATGTCTGACCCAGCTCTGTTAGAAATGCTACAGCTAAAGAAATACCAATCCCTCTGCACTACATGCTCCAGAGACATCAACCTCATTACCACAATTAACAGAACATGATGGAGGGACAGGTTCATAACCCAGAGACTGCCCATGCTATGGAACAGACTTCCCATATATGTCAAGCAGAGCACCTCGCTAACCCTCTTCAAGAGGAATCTTGATGAGTGGATAGGTAACAGAAAATTCACCCCGGGGATAACTCCAGTGGCTCTACTCAACAGAGGCACTGGGAACTAAGGTCGGATGGCACTATGCCAGGGTAATCCTATGGCTAGGCTTGTAAAGGCCTCAAGGCCATTAGCCTAGTAAACACCTATGAACCTATACATAACAGGAGAGAGCTAGCAGACTCCAAGCACAGTGATGAAATTCCAATTCACATTACAAGTGTCTTTGTAAGAGTAATGTAGCCTTGGAGGAGGGTATAAACTATCTTTGGATAAAGAGTGCTTACCATTAAAAAAGGACACTCTGAGAATAAATATGACAGTGACAGACAGTTGAAAAGTGGTATGCAACTGAGCACCAGGAAGACTAAAGGTAATGTGAGGGAAGGTACAAGACCAACAGGAGAGGGCTTCAAGAAAGTACAGTTGTGTACCTACCATAAATGTAGATGTTAGAGTGTATTGACTGTTGCAGTCATTACACTTGGGTTATCCTGCTGGCAGGCTACCCACAGTTGGCCAGAATTCCAAAGTCTAGGTCTGGCATCGGTTGCTGTTGCCTCTTCCCTGACGTCAGTGCGCCAGGGGTATAAAAGATGAAGCTGACGCCATTTTCTTCAGTTTTTCTTGCCCCAGATGTCAGTTGCCCCCAAATAGGTAGGCTGAAAAAATTTTGCCAAAAAGCATGCATGTACTAAAATAAACATTTCCTTCAGCTACAAGCAAATACACCACATAGGTTGTATAGAATAGAGAAGTACAGAAAAGTCCCAGCAAAGAAAAGGGGGATGGTGGGTGGGTAACCTGGACTGCAACAGTGAATACACTCGAACATCTACATTTATGGTAGGTACACAACTGTACTATGTTCATCGTGTTTCATTGTTGCAGTCATTACACTTGGGATGAATCCCAAAGCTGAGGTTGGGTGGCTGGGCCTAAATAGGATTAGGAGAGGCTACCAGGCACTGCAGAACTGCAGTGGCAAAGCCTGCTCTGGATTTAGAGTAGAGAGGTAAGTGGTAGTGCCTGGTGAAAGTGTGCATTGAACTCCAGGTTGCAGCCTCTAAAATGTCTTTGGTTGGTACTCCTCTGAGGAAGGCTGCTGAAGTGGCTGCTGCTCTGGTAGAATGTGGCCTAATGCCCTTAGGCACTGATTTGCCATGTTCTGAATAGCAGAAGCGAATGCAGTGTCCTATCCATTTTGAAACAGTCTGCTTTGAGATAGGTTTTCCTTGTGATCCTGCAGCATAAGCTACAAACAGTTGCTCAGTTTTTCTGAAAGCTTTTGTTTTGTCCAAGTAGAATCGTAGCTGTCTGTGTATGTCCAAAGCGTGCAGAAGTCTCTCCCCTTTATTCTGGGGATTTGGAAAGAATGTTGGCAAATGAATGGTTTGGTTAAGAGCCACACTGGATACCACCTTTGGCATAGATGTTGGGTTTGTCCTTAGAGAGACCCTGTCCTGATGAAAAATAATGAAAGGTTCCACTGCCATTAATGCCTGTAACTCTGAGACTCTTCTTGCTGAAGTTATTGCTAGGAGCAGAGCAGTTTTCCATGATAATAATTTTATATCAGCTGTATTGGCTGGCTCAAAAAGAGGCAGTGTGAGTTTTTCTAAAACAAAATTGAGGTCCCAAGTACGTATTGGTGCTCTCCTTGGGGATCTTATGTTTTTTGCCCCTCTGAGGTACTGTCTTAGTAGTGGATGAGAGAAAATAGGAGGTTCTGTATTGTAATGAGCTGAAATGGCAGAGGCATGGATCTTAATTGATAAGAAGGATAGGCCTTTGTCCAGCATCTCAGTTAGGTATTGTAAAATCTGAGATATATTTGGAACAAGTGGTTCGAGTCCTTGTGCCTGGTTCCAAGCACAAAATCTCTTCCATTTTTCTGCATAAGATTTCCTAGTGCTGGGCCTCCTGGCTTCTAAAATGACATCCATAACAGTTTTAGAGAGAGGTGTGGTCTGAGTGGCTATATTATCTGCCATGCAGCCAGATTTAAGGTTCTGAGTTGACTGTGCAGAATCTGATTGTTTTGTTGAGTCAGAAGATGAGGAATTTGAGGCAAAGGCCAGGCTGGGCCTTGAGACAAGCTCCTTAGGATTGGGTACCAGTGCTGGCGTGGCCAGTCTGGGGCAATCAGGATCATTTTTGGCTTCTCGTCTGACTTTTAGGAGCACCTTGGGAAGAAGAGGCAGTGGAGGAAAGGCATAAACTGTCAGGGTTTTCCAGCTGAATGATACAGCATCCACTTTCCATGCTTGTGAGCGATACGTTCTTGTGCAGAATCTCTGTAGTTGGCAGTTGTGAGGGGAGGCAAAAAGATCTATGTCTGGGAGTCCCCATTTCCTTATCATGCTGAAAACCTGTGGATTTAGTTTCCATTCGTGAGGATCCATGAGATTTCTGCTTAGTTCGTCTGCCAGTGTATTTTTCGTTCCTGGCAGGAATTGTGCCTGCAGATGTACTTGATAGGTCAGTGCTGTGTTCCACAAAGTCATGGCTTGCCTGCAGAGGGGGTAGGAATGTGTGCCCCCTTGCTTGTTTATGTAACACATAACTGTGGTATTGTCCGTCTATAGTAATAGTTGTCCTGGATGTAGTAGATCCTTGAAGGCTGTCAGGACATTCTGTACAGCTAGCATCTCTTTTTGATTGATTTGAAGATGCATTTGCTCCTTGGGCCACGTGCCCTGAATACATTTGCCTGCCATGTGTGCCCCTCAGGCATAATCCGATGCATCTGTTGTTATTGTCTGCCTGGCTGTGGATAAGGTGAAAGGCTGTCCCTTGTTGTGGTGACAGGCCAGTGCCCACCATCGAAACTCCTGTTGCAGGCAGGGAATTAGAGTTATTAGTGTTTCCAGGCTGTGGCAATGTTGAGTCCAAACACTTTTTACATACCATTGTAGTTTCCTCATATGCAGTCTTGCATATGGAATTAGTAGGATGCAGGATGCCATGAAGCCCAGGGCCTGCAGAAGTTTTCTTGCAGGGAACTGGGTCTTTGTTGCCATCATTTTGAAAGTAATGAGTCAGTTGCCTTTGCTTGTCTGGCATGAGATAAGCCATCTGGGCAGTTGTATTTAAGCTTGCACCCAGGAATATTATTTCTTGAGAGGGCACTAGTTTTGATTTCGTTTCATTTACTGTGTACCCTAGGCAAATTAGTAATGTTTTTACAAACGCCAGATGCTTTAGTAGAAGGTCCTTGCTCTCTGCTTGAATAAGGCAGTCGTCCAAGTAGGGATACATTTGAATTCCTTTCTGTCTGCACAATGCAATTACTGATGCCAGGCATTTTGTGAAGACCCTGGGGGCAGTAGATAAGCCAAAGGGCAGTGCAGAGAATTGGTAATGCATTGAGCCAGCTATGAATCTGAGGTATCTTCTGCAAGATTGTCTGATTGGGACATGCATGTATGCCTCCTTGAGGTCCAAAGCAACTAGCCAAGCCTCCTTGCCCAGCATGGGTAGATGTTGCTGCAGTGTTAACATTTTGAATTTTGGAACATCCAGGAAAGTGTTTAGTATTGACAGGTCCAGTATTTGTCTCCAGGCTTTGTCCTTTCTGGGTACCAGGAAAAGTCTTGAGTAAAATCCTTGTCCCTGATCTTGCTGTGGTATTCTTTGAATAGCTCTCATATCCATGACAGCAGAAATTTGTTTTTGTGCCTCTGCCCATTGGTTTTGTGGCAGGTCCGGCATACCTTTTGATTTTGGAAGGGTGTGAAAGTGGAACCTGTAACCCTGAGAAACAATATTCAGTACCCATTTGTCCTGGGTGATCATGTGCCAATTTTGTGAGAAAAGTGCTAGCTTTCCCCCTAAGGGTGCTGCCAAAAGGTAAGTGCTTGGCATTGGTAGAGGAAAGTCATTGGGACTGTTTCCTATAAGGTTGTGATTTGTCTTCTCCTCCTTTGGGGGCTGAAGCACCCCATTGTTTAGGTCTGTATGAGCCTTGGGGCTGAGATCTGCCTCTTGGGCATCTGTATCTGCCTCTTTGTGGCCTGTCTGACACCGGAAAGGCAGGAGCGGCCTTAGGTCAACTGGTGCCCTACGCAAAAGGGCACCACGGCACCCCCCACCACACCACCCAGTGCCCCCATCCTGATCTACCTACACCAAATAAATACTGGAAGAGTGCCCCTACTAAAGCGGCGCCCTAGGCGGCCGCCTAGTTGGCCTATGCCTAAGGCCGGCTGTGTGGAAAGGACCAAT
Organism: Protopterus annectens; assembly: GCF_019279795.1. NCBI lineage: Eukaryota > Metazoa > Chordata > Ceratodontiformes > Protopteridae > Protopterus > Protopterus annectens. The sequence continues at coordinate 1,341,170,127 of NC_056726.1, read as the reverse complement.
TTTTTGAAGGCCAGTTTCTGCTAAACCTAGGTGGTTGAACCTGTAAGAAATCCTTTACTGTCTGCATTGATTTTGCTTTATCCTCCATTTTCTTTAACACCTCTTCTGCCTTAACACCAAACAAAGTATCATGCTGTAGTGGAGCATCCAATAATTTTACTTTAACATGTTCAGGTAAACTTTGTTCTTTCAACCAAGCATGCCTTCGAATGACAGAGCCTGTAACTGCTGCTCTACAAGAAGCCTGTAAAGAATCAAAACCACACTGCAGAGTATGCTTTCCCACTTGTTCAGCTGCATGCAATAAATCCTGCATTTCCTTATTGTCAGGACATTCTGAGTTTGTAACCATTTTCTGTTTTAACAAAGACATGAGGTACTGTTGATATTTAAGCATGTGAAACTGGCAGTTTAAAGCTCTTACAGCTAAAGTAGCAGAAGTATAAGCTTTTTTCCCCATCTATCCAGAGCTCTAGAATCCCTATCAGAGGGGATAGGATTTTTTGCAGTGGAAGCTTTAACCCCTTTGGGATCCTGAGAAATTGTTTCTGGGTCAGCAGCAGGGTTTTTATAAAGAAATTTATGAGAATCAGGGACCCTGTAATACCTTGTCTGGCTTGACTGGAGCAGGGGGTAAAGAATCAGGAGACAGACTGGATTCAGAAAAAACATCATCAACAATATCAAGCACAGGGGGGATAGCCAGGGGCCTGTGCTGAGGCAATAAAAGAAGGTCCCTGAGCCTTTTCTTGGATTCTGAATAATCCTGGCTCTCCAAAAGGAAATGTTCCCTCATGGTGTGCAAGGTTTCCCCAAAAGAATAATCCTCAGGTGGAGAGGCTGAAGGTATAAATTCTTCTGCATCAGAGTCCTCATAGGGTGGGAGAGAATATCCCTGATCTGAAGAGGAATCAGAGGAAATAGAAACCTGGTCAGAGGAGTCATAGTCATAGTCTTGCCTAGGCCTTTTATCTGGAGGGGGATGGGAGCCCCTGATCAAAGTAATTAGGTCATCGGCCATTTTAAGCATCTGTTTCTTTGGCATGAATGATTGTCCAGGTGAATGCTGTACTTGTTTCCTTGTCTTTAATGGTGTTTTTGACTTTGCCTTGGCTGCTGTAGTGGACTTAATAGTAAGTTGTTAAAGTCTGAAAACACCCTCAGAAGCCGAAGCCTGCTCAGCGGCTCTGGACCACCTGAGGGAATAGTTTCCGCAGGCCCAATACCTTGAGTTTCCAGAGGCCTAGGTGTCTCCACGTGGGAGTCAGGTACGGCCTGTGGCTCTGAGGTAGCGGGTGTCAGGGGCTGCGAAAGTGCCTCACTGAGAACCGGCGATTGGCCTAGAAGAGGCTTCGTCGTCGGTTTTGGACCTCGGATGCCTGTCTTTTCCTTGTCCTTGTGCTTTTTATGAATTCCTGTCATCGGTTGTTCTGATGGCATTATGTAGTTAAACCTTCGGCCAAAGTAATGTAAAGCAAAATCAAACGAACGCTTAATAGTGAGTTTGTTGAATCTAGCACAAAACCGACAACTAGTAACGTCATGGTCAGGGCCTAATCAAGGAATACAGTAAGAGTGAAAATCCTTACGAGGTATTTGCTTCCCACAAGAAATACAATTGTTAACTTTTACTGACATCGGTCTGGAGCAAGAAAAAGTTTCCCCAACGGAGTACTTAGCTTTATTGAAGACTTTGGTTCTGAAATTCGATTTTGAAAATCCCAGGAGTCGGCTGACCGGCACTTGTTTGTTTTTGCTTCGGGCACCGCGTGGCAAGAAAGACTTGAGAAAATGGCGACGGCTGCATCTTTTATACCCCTGGCGCACTGACGTCAGGGAAGAGGTGACAGTAACCGACGCTGGACCTAGACTTTGGAATTCTGGCCGACTGCGGGTAGCCTGCCAGCAGGATAACCCAAGTGTAATGACTGCAACACTGAAACACGATGAACATTGCAGACAGATATAATAACCTCAGACAGACAAGACCAACAGTCAAAGACAAGTGCCCTAACAGCTTGACAGAAACAAATTCATTCAGGGCCTAGCATAATAAAAATACTAGACTAGTGACTGAAGTTCTCAAAAATGAAGACTAAGCTGGAAATTAAGTGGAGAATGTCTAAGGGGATTTAGACTTAAAACAATTTATTGACAAGGCAACAACAGCATCGATTTGGGCTCCAGTGTAATGTAAGATACAGTGTCACAGGCAGAAAAAAACTCTTCAGTGATGAGGAATGTGAGTAGTTAGCAATGAATTAACTAAATATATTGGTTAATGCACGATCCAGAAGCTTGACAGAAGCACAGTCAAGCTGCTGATCTAAGAAAGGGAATAAAAAGGCAGCAAAACAGGAAGGATGAAGAAAATGGTGAAGCATATCCAGAACACTATCAGGGTGGGAAGAAGGGGGTATGGCATAAGGGGGCACAAATGGCAGATCCATTCTTTTTTTGCTTCCTGTGACAGCCTGGGACCTGGCACTTCTCTGTAGGAGAAGAGGGAGGAATGCCAGATTGGAGAATGGACCTTCTTTTTTTCATCACATCCTACATGGACCTGGTGCTCCACCACAGAACAGAAGCAAAGAGCACCAGATCCAAGTATGGGCCAACTTTTATTTATTTATTTACATATTTTTTGCTCCTCAGCTTACTGTTGATGGAGGTCGTGGAGAGCCACTGGGCATCAGATGAGCCAGCTACGGCTATGAAAATACCCAAGATTCCTTTGAGGTGGAAATGCAAGCTCAAAGTTTGAAAGATCAGCTGCTACAAAGATAACACTCCCTGTCCTACAAAAGAGTTGTAGATGTTTCAAATGGAGCGATGCAGAAACCCAAAGTTAAGGGGAGTATACTGTCCTGAAAGAAGGAACAGCATGAATGGAGTCATATACAAAGGGGCAGAAGTAAAGAAGTTCACAAAGTGTAACCTGTGTAACAAAGGATCAGAAAGCAGCAGAAAGATGTTCATTCCCAAACGTCTGAAAACATCATCACAGACAGCTACCATAAAAAATAAATAAAAACTGAAAAAAAATGAGTTGACTAAACTTTAAACTTTCAAAGAAATGCAGCAGCATGAAAGTTATGCCACACACTGTATAGAATAAAGTCAGGACATAAATTGAGCACAGCGAAAACCCTATCAACCAATGAATGTTAAATGGTTAATGAGCATCATGCAACCCGAATGTATCACAAAGACTGTGATGCATAAAAACTCAATAAAAGGCCTGAACAGGAAGAAAATATTCCATTGCAGGAGGCAGTCTTTAAAGGGGCACCAGAAAAATGCCTTATTTTTGTATAAAACATATTCATTGCATGTCATATTAAACATCACCACAGTCAAAAAAAAAAAAAAAAAGTACAGTCGCATAGGTGAATGTGCTATAACAGTAGAAATCCAAGCAGATCACTGCTGCAAGTAGCATAAAGCTGTATGGGATGTATCCTGCCAAGGATCGGATGTCTAGTCAGTAATACAAACGCTTTCGAGTGTCTTCCTGCACATTATAGGTCCATTAGAACATGAGACTGCTTGTATAAAATTATGAGTGCCAAAATTCAGAACTTTCTTGCCCTAAGAGAAGCTATACTTCTACACGCATGTCAAAGTAGAAAGAGAGAAAGGAACAACCACCTCAGTCACTGGAAAATATCAAGGGAAGACCGGCAAGGGGAAAATATCTATCATGTAAAAATGAAGTAAAATCAAACTGGTAGATGTGGGAGGATGTCCGCATGTGTTCAAATACATCACTACTGCAGTAGTGTTTTGGTTAGTTCACTTACATAACTATACTATGTTCATCATTACATCACTTTTGCAGAAGCAATAAGCTATATGAGAAGACTGCCAAAGCTTAGATAGCATGGGTGGAGGAAGAAGGACCACAGTTCAGGAGCCTCTGAAGAATTGACCTAGCAAGTTACATTCTGGCCCTGGAAAATTATTTAAACTAATAATGTTTAGCAAATATGACAAAACTGCCACCCTCTGGAATACACCCCTTTCCAAAAAGCCCCAGTAGCCACAGTTCTAATACACTAAGCCTTAATCCTTTGGTGGGGACAGTGTCTAACCACACTGAGAGAAGCAGAAATGGACAGAGTGAAACAACATTTTGAAATGGTCTGTTTTGATACTGGTTGTCCCTTTTTCATTATATCAAAGGAATTAAAACAGCTGTTCAGAAATTCTTAAGTCTTGCATTCTACCCAGGTGGTATCTGAGCTGGCTATGGACATCCAGACTATATAGAATTCTTTTTCACCTGTTTTGGGGTTCAGGGAAGAACAAAAGAATATAAACTATTTATTTATGGTAAATTCAGACACAGTCATTGGCATAAAGAAAAAGCTGGTTATTAAGGTTGCTCTGTTCCTGTGAAGATAAAAAAAGGCTGGATAAACATGAGGACTTGCAACTGAGATACTCTTCTACCAAAGACAGAGTAGTAAACAACTGTTTTCCAAGTCAAGACCTTCAAGGCAGACTCCCGAACTGGAGTAAATGGAGGAAAAGTTCATTTTTCTATTACAAAATTAAGGTACTAGGATGTTGTCACCTTTTCCTAGGTGGTCGGATATGTAACACCCCTTTCAGAAACTGCTTTATTTGTAATAGAAAAAAAGGGAGTGATCCAATGATAGACGAGCTAAAAGGGACAATATGTGCACCTTGATAAAAATGTAGGATAGGCCTGATCTGACCAATTCACAAAGGCATTGGAGAGCTAGCGGGGCATCAACCCTGGATGGGTCCTGGTCTCTCCTGTGGCACCAACCAGAAAATCAGTTTCACTATCAAATATGATTTCCAATTAGCATTTTTTTAGCCTCTTTTAACCACTGTTGCACACCTGGGGGGGGGGGGGGGTGTTGTTGCCTAAATAGGATCAAAAACCCATCTTCCACTCAGATGTATGTTCTGCAGTTTGGGGTGGATCAGTGATCCCTTGTCTTTGTGAGGAAGTCTGTGTTAAAAGCCCCTGGCCGGTTTCTTGAGCTGGGAGAAACAATGTTGTTTGGGCCAAACAGGAGTTACCAGATGTACCTTTGGAAATTCCTTCTGTATCTTTAGAACTCTGGTGATTAGAGGAAAGGGGAGAAAGTCAAAAAGGCACACATTCCCATCCATGTAAACAAAAAAGCATCTGTTTTGCAAGGTTTCCTGGCACAGGATTTCTGTAACTGTGTGTTTTAAATGGACACTATCAGACATATTCAGGGAATTCCCCACAGGTGGACAATCTTGTGGAAGACTTATGGGTACAACATCCATTTGTGAGAGTTTATTCTTCATCTTAGAGTGTCTGCTACACTGTTTTGCTCTGACAGAATGTACGATGTTCTGCTCAATATCTGAGTTGTTTGGCTTCTGCTGCATACCTACAATCAACTACTTTACTAGACGAGTTACGTACAAACTTGCAGTGTTAAAGATTGTACTGCATTTTATTTTTCTGTATTTAATTGTTTCATTGAATATTGTGGTCTGTGTGTCTCTCTCTCTGTACTTATTTATTTTTCTATTTAATTGTTTCATAGAATACTGTAGTCTCTCTCTCTCTCTCTCCAGTTACTTTCCTGCCCTCCCTCCCTGTTCTTGTTCTAGTATTAATCTTGGTGGGTTTGGAACTGCCCACCCCTCCTTTAAATTTGTGTTTGAACACTCTTCCTGGGTCTATCTCATGTGCTCACTCAACAGAGTACCAGAGAGAACATTTGTGAAGGGCAAGCCACTTAGGTCCTTAATTTTGAATTATCTTCTGTTTCTCCTTTCTCCCTTTCCACTTTACATAAAAAAAGTTCTAAGCTTGTTTCCTGCCTTTCCTGTGACTAGTCTAGTCCAGATACAGATTCTGTATCCAGGACTGTTTGTAAGCTTCTCAGGCCCCGAAGCCTTTCTGTATTGGTGGGAAGCCTTCTATCTTATCAGTGGGAGTGGTAAGCACTAGATAGCCTATCTACCACAAGAGCGGTTTCTGGCCCAGAAATTGTAGTTTATTGGCCATTTGGCAGTTTTTCCATCTCTTTCAACTTTCTGCTTTAAACGCCCATGTTTGCACTTGTTTCCCACCTTTCCTGTAACTAGTTTAGTCCAGATACAGACATGCTGTATCCAGGACTGTTTGTAAGTTTCCGAGGCCCCTCCCAAGCCCTTCTTTGTTGGAGGGAAGCCTTCTAGCTTATCAGTGGGAGTGGTAAGCACTAGGTAGCCTATCACAAGAGTGATTTGTGCCCCAGAAATTGTAGTTTATTGGCCGTTAGGCAGTTTTTCCATCACTTTCAACCTTCTGGTTTAAAAGACCACTTTTGCTCTTGTTTCCCACCTTTCCTGTAGCTAGTCTAGTCCAGATACAAATTTGCTGTATCCAGGACTGTTTGTAAGCTTCTGAGCCCCCCAAGCCTTTCTGTGTTGGAGGGAAGCCTTCTAGCTCATCAGTGGGAGTGGTACGCACTAGGTAGCCTATCTACCACAAGGGTGGTTTCTGGCCCAGAAATTGTAGTTTGATGGCCTTTTGGGTAGTTTTTTCCATCTCTTTCAATGTACTGGTTTAAAAGCCTGTGTTTGCGCTCGTTTCCCACCTTTCCTGCAACTAGTCTAGTTCAGATACAGATTTGCTGTATCCAGGACTGTTTGTAAACTTCTGAGACCCCCAAGCCTTTCTGTGTTGGAGGGAAGCCTTCTAGCTTATCAGTGGGAGTGGCAAAGCACTAAGTAGCCTATCTACCACAAGATCCAGGTACAGATTCTTAGCTTTAGCACTTGTCTAGAGGAAAGTAGTTTTTAATTCAGGCATGTCCAAGGGTCAGCTCCCAGTGTTCTCTCCTGTCTATCTGATGAATCTGGGCATCTTGGGGCAATGTAGCAATTGCGCCATGTACACAGACAACCTTCTCCTCCTATCACCCAACACCACAACCTGTGAGAGATGCACTTATCTAGCCAAACTGGAGGTAAAGCTCTCTCCAACCAAGACTGAATTTGACAGTCAAGAGGAGAAGGTAAACACTTGCACCACACCACACTCATCACATAGTCCCACTAAACCTACACCAACAAAATCCACACATAACACAAAAACATTCGCAGAGGCTCTCAATAATAATCTGCTCAAGCAACAGAGACCTCCAAAGCAGAAACACAAACAACCTCCACCCCCCAACACAACCCAAATGACACATAGTCCACAGACTCAGTGTGCCAATAAACTACAGCCCATAAGGAAAAACAATGTACCCAACACACTAGTCATATAGTTGACTCTAGTCAGGCACACTGATGTCCCACTCACCAGGCTAAACAAGGAGAAGGTTACTGTCAGCTGCCTGCTGGGTGCCAGGATCCGCCACATAACCGACGCACTCCGGTTACTCCACAACAAGTATAAATATGACTCTGTCATTGTCCATGTTGGTGTGAACGACCTGAGCCATACCTCCCTGGACTACATGAAAAGAAACATGGAAGAGCTCTCCGACCTTGTAGCCCAGGCAGGTATGACCTTAGCCCTGAGCAGCATCCTGCCATCTCCCAGAACGATACTGCAGTACAAGGACAAAATGACTGACTTCAACAATTGGCTAAGCTTCTGGTGTCATTCTAAGGGGATCCAGTATCTGCCTGGGAGTACATGGTCGACAGACCACAATGCTTTGCCAGAGATGGCCTGCACCTGTTGCCCCTGGGATTCCAGATACTGGCTAAGGGTCTTGCCGACCCTATAGTGCCTCTTTTAGGCAAGCTTCAAATGACAAATTCATCACCACAACAGGAACAGGCAAGCAAAAACTGTGGGTAATGCTACTCAATGCTAGAAATCTAAATCTCAAAATGCACTCACTCGAGGCACTATTTAAAATGGAGAACATCGATATCTGTGCAGTGACTGAGACCTAGGTCAAGGCTCTAGAGAGCACTGCACTTTTTGGCCATCTAACCTGGACCAGAACACCAAAGACAGAGGTGTGTCCATATTCATTAAGGATATCCACACCTCCAGGCTAATTGCAAAGCATAATTCATTCAAGGTTATCCAAGTGCAACTATCTCTGGGCAAAACTGCAATCCAAATTGTACCTTGCTACAGATCCCCCACCATGTCCCAGGATTCACACTCCTCTTTTCTTGATACACTCGAAAATATTAGGGTGCAACCAAATACCCTAAAAATGGGCAATTTCAACTACCCCACCATTAACTGGGAAAACTACTCATGTACCAACTCCTTCGCTCAACGTTTTCTGGAATTCATAAATTCCAGTGTCCTGGATCAATTTATCCACACCCCCACCAGGGACAACAATATCCTAGACCTAGTCATTACCAACATGAGTGACCGGTGTTCCACACCTGAAGTCAGCTCCTAGTCAATCAGATCCGACCATAAGCTAATCACCCTAGATATCCACATCCCGCCCCCACCCAACATTAAGGAAACCACGGTAAAAAAATTCTCCAAAGCCAATTTCATGCTTCTTAAGACAGAAGTGGTGAACTTCATGACACCCATGCAGATGGACAATACAGTTATGACTGCTGAATCCTACACAAATGCACTCTATAAGCACTTGCACAAGTGCATGGATCGTGCTATCCCAAACAGAACCAAGACATTATCCTCCAGAAAAAGGAAGCCAATCTGGTGGTCCTCTGCCACAAACAAACTCTACAAAAGAAGGAAGAAACAGTTGCAAAAGAGAGTAAAATCCCATGAGTGGAGGAGCTCCCCGGTCAGCCTCAGTAAGAAGCTGAGATCCCTTATAAGATCCTCCAAAGCTAGCTACGAAAACAAAATCGCCACTGATTCTAAGGGCAACCACAAGGCATTCTATAGCTATGTCAAGAATCTCAATGGCAATACCCAGATCTGTTCTGAGTTATAGCACAATGGCACGAAAATTACAGAACCAACTGATATTGCCAACATCCTGGCAGACAGGTTCAGTGCTAAATTTACCCCCCCCTCACCCCCTAAAGGGCCCATATCTATACAGGAAGAATGCAGAGTCTCTGTAATCACATCTATGCAGGTAAAAGCTGCACTCTCTAAAACCAAAAACACAGCACCCATGTGACCAGACAACATCCCAGGCTGCGTTTTACATGAACTTCAGAATGAACTGGCTCCCCACCTAAGCACCATGTTCAGTCATAGTCTCATGTCAGGCTTTGTGCCCACTGAATGGCGCACAGCAACAGTTATCCCACTCCAAAAAGGGGGAGCCACCACAGATCCTGGGAACTATAGCCCTATTAGTCTGGCAAGCCTGGTCTGCAAGCCATGGAACATATCAGCATGGAACTCATAAACAAAGACATTGGTAACCTCCAAATTCTGGACCCCACCCAGTTCGGGTTTGTGAAAGGCAGATCATGCCTTCTGAACCTGATCGACTTCTTTGAGGCAGTCACCAAAACTGTAGACGAGGGTAAGGTGGTTCACACAGCCTATCTTGATCTCGCCACGGCTTTCAACACCATCCTCCATTCTGGAATTATAGTTAAACTCACTAAACTAGGTATAAATCCCTATGTCACAAGATGGGTTAACAACTGGCTCACTGACAGAACCCACACTGTAAAAGTTGCAAATTCCAAATCTGACTTCCAACCAGTGACAAGTGGAATACCACAGAGTTCAGTCCTGGGACCTCTCCTGTTTGGTATCTACTTCTCTGAAGTACAGTCTAACAGAGAAGTCCTCTGGCTAATGAAGTTCGCAGATGACTGCAAACTAGGAGCCATAGCTGAGTCCCCAAATGATGTGGGCATCCTACAGAAGGGCCTCACTGAGACAAATGCCTGGTGTCAGAGGCATGAGTCCCAAAGAAAGCCTCTGCAAGTAAAGTGTCTGCAGGGTCCTAAAACATTAATGTGAACCAAATATATGACCAGCAAATCATGGGGACCAAAATAAAATTATTAAAGTGTATCAAACAGACCGGTTTCGGCTTGTATATAACACAAAGCCTTTATCAATGTAAAAAAAAAAAAACATAAAGGATACGCCCCATTTATAATATGTCATCAATCCAAAACCAATCACAGATGTTCATTTAACCCAGGTGCAAATAGCCCTCCTAGTTTAATTATCCATTTTTTCTCCTTAACATTGAGCAATTCATGCCGCCCAGTTTTATTTGGTTGCAAACCAATGATTTTATCTATAATTGTAAATTGGAAGCATGTTGTCTTGTGAATTAAAATGTGTTTATAAAGAGCGTTAGTGTCACGCTGGTTCCTAATTTCACTCATATGCTCAGAAATTCTATGTCTCACTGCCCTGGACGTTTGTCCAACATAAAAGGATGAACACTGACACGTTGCTAAATAAACAACCCATTCCGAACTACAACTAGCGAAAAAAGGAATCTCGAATACCATGCTAGTATTCTTGCTACTGAAGCACATAGTTTTCAGCATTCTACAACAATGCCTACAGTGCCCACATGGGTGGCTCCCCTTAAACCCACCTTCGATGGTACTTTGTTTTTTCTCCCTAGGTATAAGACAACTGTGTTTATAATGATTAAAATATGATGCTAAATTTCTCCCATTTCTGTATGAGAAACAGCACCTGTCCCCAAGGAACTCTGATAATCTATTTTCTGCCATAAGAATATTCCAATTCCGACAAACACTATCAATAAGTGCCCCTGTGTTCCGCCCATATGTTGTCACAAACCTATGTTTTGCTGTGGTGTCAGAATTCTTCTGTTTATATTGCAGAAGTTCATCCCTGTTCATCTCATTAACCACATTCAATGCTTGTGTGATGTGTCCTGTTGGATAACCCCTTTCTTTAAACCTATTGGTTAGGTCATTTCGGAAATGCAGATATGAATATTCGGCTGAGCATATACGTTTTACCCTCATATACTGTGATTTAGGGATATTTTTGCATATATGAGGAGGATAACTGGAGGCATGGAGCAGAGAGTTATACTCTGGGAATTTTCTGTATACTTCAGTGGTGAGAGTATTATCCGGGGCCCTGGTAACCATTACATCCAAAAAAGTAATCCTATCCTGGTTGCAACTGACCGTGAATTTGATCCCCCGCTTATTTTCATTAAGATATTCAACAAATTCCCCAAGATATTCCTCATCTGACCTCCATACCATCCAGCAATCATCCAGATATCTTCTCCAAATATCAATCTGATCAATATATAGATTATGAGATTGATCATATAAAATTTGTTCCTCAATATACGCCATAAAAATATCCTCATATATGGGGACAAATGACGCACCCACTCCTGTCCCTTTAATCTGTAAAAAGCATGCCTCACGATAGAAAAACACATTTTTAGTTAATACATGCTCAGTCAAACCAAGAAGAAGAGTAATAAAACCTGGTCGGTACAATTCTGACCTATATAGCCAGTATTCAAGGACTTCAAGACCAGCCCAGTGTGGAATATTCGTGTACAGAGCTTTAACATCTAATGTACAAAGCCACCAACCAGGTTCAAGTTGCATTTCCGAGAGGACCTGTAAGAATTCTGTGGTATCCTTAAGTCTGGATCTAACCCACACAAGCAAAGGTTTCAAATATTTGGTCAGATACTGCGACAGAGGCTCCATCAAAGAGCCCCTTCCAGAGATAATCGGTCTGCCAGGGGGACAATATAAATTTTTGTGAATTTTAGGCAGGAAATAAATATATTGGTCCCTGGGGTCAACAACTCAGAGTTGTTTTTTTACCCTGTCAGTAATGATTCCTTCCTCCACAGCTAATGTGAGGAAGTCATCAACTTGTTTTTGAAAAAGCTTGGTGGGATTATAATCCAATTATAGACAGTACCTATGATCATTCAGTTGCTTATTTGCTTCCAAATTATATTGATCCCAATTTTGTACAACCACAGCTCCTCCTTTGTCCGCCCTTAGAATCACAATGTTACGATTTTCAGCCAAATTAGAAATAACTGATATCTCCTGTTTGGTAACATTACTGGACTTAGCCTGAAAAGAACCAGACTGAAAATGCAGATCTTTTAAAGTAGAATTTCAAAATGATAATACATTGTGATTCATGGGCGGAACAAAAGAGGACTTATGGTTTCTAAACTAGTCACCGACACATGATTCTGCATCCGACTAAAAAAACAATCTCAAACTGAGAATACGACAAAAATCAACAACACCTTTTGCAAAAGATTCTTCAGATACAAAAAACTGCGGAATGTATGTTAAACCTTTATTTAGACTGTTCCTCGCTACAGAGGAGAGGGGATAGGAAGAAATATTTAAACACATTATCATTTTTTACTTCTGTACAAATTTGCGAAGCAAACCCTCTATGTTTGCAACATTTCCTAAGCTTCCTACCCCCCACCTCCTCCTTCTAGGTTTAACTTCATAGAATCATTGGAATTCCTACGTTTCGGTGCTGGTGAGCCTGTGGAAGAAAGGGTCTCATTATCTGGCCCCGAAGAGGAGTCATCACCTGAAGTATCAGATACCCCAGATCTCTTAAGAATAGACCTTGGACATTTTCTACTAATGGGATATTTATTAGTAAAGCTAACATGTTTCTCTTTATTTCTAGAAAAGGGGTCCCCTTGTTCATAATCCAAAACATCCCTGAGAAACTTTTTCCTATCACGCAGCTGAGTTTCCAAACTGGTCAGTTCCATGTTTAACTTAATAAGACAAACTAAATAGTTTTGCTGTCCCTCAAATTCTTTAAAACGTCCAGTAATCTCACTGATGGCACCCATTTCAGCATCAATGGTTCTATCATAGAACCCACATAAAATTTCTACAAAATGCATAGTAGCTGTATGTTGGGCTTCCTTTCATTGCTGATAAAGCAATTCATCTAGGCCGCTGACCATAGGCTGAATCCTATCTCTCAAGCCCCTAGGAGTTCTTCCTTTAGCTATATAGGGTTTGAATAGCTTATAATGCCAAACATTATTCCTCACTGATCTCATATGCTTTGTTATTGTGGCAAAAAACCCTTCACAGGTATCATTAACTTTAACACCAGATGCACCCTCCTCTGATGCTAGTTCATTCCCAATACCAAAAGCAGAAAGGTCATTCCTATCCGAAGACAACCGCTTAATTAAATTAGAAATATCCATTCTATAGGGTTCTATTCCTCAAGCTCAATACCAAAAAGTGCACTGTCATCCCCTTTGGTACAAACTCTGTACCCACGAACTACCACATAAACAGCAGTCTACTTAACGCCAAATGTGTGATAAGAGACCTTGGGACCCAGGTGGACAGCAGTCTCTCCTTTGATAATCTCATCGCCACAGTAGTCAGGAAATCCTTCTATGTGGCACACCTCATCACAAAAGGGTTCTCATTCAGGAAAAAAGAGGTCATTGTTCCCCTCTACTCAGCACTCAGATCCATTATAGAATAAAACGCCCCTTTTGGAATGTACCTCACAAGACATCTGCAGCAGCTGTAAAGGCCACAGAAGTACCTCACAAAGAGGACTACTGGCCTCAAACAGATGCCCTACATTGACCGTCTCAAAAAACTCCACCTTAACTCTGTAGCATATCTCCTACTCCGAGATCTCTGCCTAACATACAAAGCTATGTTAAACCCAGGGCTGTTGGACATGCTACACCTAAAGAAATCCCAATCCCTCCGAGCTACATGCTTTAGGGACCTAAACCTTGTCACCACAATAAACAGGACATGCTGGAGGGATAGATTCCTGTCCCAGAGACTTCCTATACTCTGGAGCAAGCTACCCATCTATGTCAAGCAAAGTTCCTCATTAGCACTCTTCAAGAAAAATCTTGATGAGTGAATGGGAAATAGGAAATACACCCCAGGGATCACTTCTGTGGTTCTGCTCGACAGGGGCACAGGAAATTAACTTTCTTGGGTGGCGTAAGCCAGGGAACCTTGTTGGCTAGGCTTACTTAGGCCCTTAGGACGATAGCATAGTATCTACCTATGAACCTATGAAGGGAGAGACAGTGCTGAGATGCAACTTCCTAGGCAATCATGGCTAGCCTGCACACGGTTTAAGTATCACACCGCAGCGGTATTGTCTGTAATCATCAACAGTGGTCTTGCAGTTCATGTTTGATTCATTCCTTTTTAATGCATTTATCAAGGTCATCATTTCCTTGAGGTTTATGTAGTCTTTCTTGAAATATGGATCCCAAGTCCATTGGACTTTGATTCCCTTTGATGCTGCTCCCCAAGCAAAGTCTGAAGCATCTGTTTCAGACTAGGTTGTGGTAGGTAGAGAGAAAATGGGAGAACTGGATTCAACTGGATATGATTTACCCACCATAACAGTTCCTAATGCTAAAAATGGGACTGGAAAGGCTAGAGGATACTGGTACTGGGTCCTGAAACCTGAGGAATCACTGAATCTTCCTCATATGGATTCTGGTTGCAGAAAGCAATAGGACGGTTGAAGCCATACAGCCTAGAATTCTGAGATATTCTCCTGCTATGATCAGCTGCTGAGCTATGATCTTTCTTGCTTCTTTTTATGTAAATGTGTAATATATTTTGGTTTTGAAACATTTGTTTGACCATAATAAACACAAAAATGTTAATGCAAATGCATTTATTATATACACTGACCCTTATGTACATACAAAGTTTCCAACATTTATTTACTTATTTAACATTTGTCTACCGGGAAAGTCCCACTGGGACAGAGGCCATTTTCAGTGGAGGCTTGGGGAGAAACGCTCCAGATGCAGGTCTTTGAAATGTGGGAGAAAGATGGAGCACCAGGAGGAAACCCTCTCAATCACAGGGAGGTTATGTGAGTCCACACAGAAGGCACCCCAGCTGAGAATCGAATTGGAGAACATCTTGCTGTGAGGTGGCAACTTTAACTGCTGCACCACTGTACCACCCTAATGTATTTTATATATAAACACCATGTTGATGTACAAGTTCCTGTTGCTATTCATGTAACCTGGGCTGAGCCTGCAACTGGTCATTTGTCATCAGTGCTGTATGTAAGTAAACATACATACATAAATTAATTGAAAAATAAAAACTGGATATAGTAAAAGGAAATCTTTTCCTGAGGGAGCTTGACTATCATAAGAGAAGTGTTTGACAAACTTCCCAGAACTGTCACCATGTGGAAAGAAGTTGGTGAAACTTCTCCAGGTCTAATTTAAAGCCTAGATTTTGAAAAAAAGATTTACGGTGAAGAAATGGTTGTTTGGGTGTCTTAAACCGGCTCTGCTAGGATGAGGCAATTGTTAAGATAGGGATAAATATGGATTCCTTGCATTCTGGACACAGCAATAACTGGAACCAGTACTTGCATTTTGTGGAAACCCCTGGAACTGTGGAGAGTCCAAAGGATAAAGATGTAAACTGAAAATGTAACCCAGATACTAAAAATCTTAAATAAGACCTGAAGCCTTTGTGAATCAGAATATGCTAGTAAGCATATTTGAAATCTAGAGTGGCTAGAAAGCACAGAGAGGAAATAAGAAGAAACAAAGTCTTCAGGGTAAGTTTAAATTTTGGAATTTGTAGAAATATGTTTAGAAATAAAAGGTCTAACACTAGTCTCCAGGTGACTCATTTTTTGTGTGCTAGAAACTTCCTGCAATAAACAGGTTCTGTCACACAACGTGCCAGCATTTCTTTTTTTTTTTTTTAAAACAAGTTTATTGTTTTAACATACAAGAGAAACATCATAACAATTTTATATAAGTAATTAAAATAGATATGATTATAACATTCAACAACACAACCAAAGTATTTACAAAGACATCCACTACAATCAGATCAATTAATTAAACTAAAATACCATGCTATTGAAGTTAATATTTTTTTAACAAGTTTTGTAAATTATCCCATACAATATAATAAGATGTTTTTCTAGTAGTTCTTAACTTTATTGTGTTCAATTCCATATGGCACACTATATTCATAACATTTTTAAATTCATTGAACGAAGGAGGTGTATCTGAAATCCAATTTCTGGTTATTATTTTTCTAGCCACTGCTAGAATAGACCATAACAAGGGAAGCTTAACCTTTTTAACACTTTGAGGTACAGGCGTGCTGAATAATATAAGAGATTTAGAAATAATGAAATTATCTGTAAAAAGAGCCTGCAAAAATTCATTAATTGACTTCCAATATTCTTTCAATTTTGTACAGTCATAAAACATATGAGCCCAGTCAGCATTAATTTCTACATTACATCTTTTACATAGATTATCTTTATTATTTATTTTATTCATCATCAAAGGTGTATAAAAGGATCTATGTAAAAATTTCCATGTAAAAAGTCTCCAGACAATGGAAGACGTAGTTTTATAGACAGATTCCAATATATACTGTTTATCTTGTTGATTTGGTAAGTCACCTTTAATGGAAGTGAAATAATTCCAGTAGGTATCTACACTGTAAAAAGTTTCTTGTCTGATAATTTTATGTATGCATGAAAGCTTACCTTTATCAGAAACTTTATGTTGTAAATTTAATATCAAGTAATCAATCAGTGTTGGGATAGATTCTTTAACTGTTACAGACATTAGATCTATTTTATCAATGAGATGTCTAAAGGTCTGAACCTCTAACCAGCAAGTTTCTCTTAGATCAAATTCTTGTTTTAAGAGATCTAGATTTTTAACTTTATTATCCGATATCAACTGATACCAGTACTTTAGATCATTATCTGTAGCTAAATGAGTTCCTTCAGAAGTGGATGACAAAAGCATACCCAGAGTATACATTATAGGGAATATAATAACATTCCATTCCCTATATTTAGGGTGCATGAATATAAAGTTACGATAGCTAATAATAATGTTTAATGGGTAACTAACTATATGTTTAGGTGTAATAGGTGAAGTACAAAATTCCTTTAGTAACCATACCATGGAGTTATTTACAATCATATTTTTATGTGTTAAGGAGATTTTCATGAAGTGAATACTAATTAGCTCCCAGTAATCTTTCCATTTTGCAACATATGACTGATCTATTAATAAAGTAATAACTTTTACAATAGAAGAGATAGTATATAAATTAAAGTCTGGAAAAGAAATACCCCCTTGAGACCAGCTATTAGTATGTTTCTTTAATGCAATCCTAGGACTATTAGGTTCCCATAAGAAATTTAACATTAGTGTATTCAATTTCTTGATAATTATTTTTGTAGGTGGGAGTAAGTATAATATCTTGGGGAATATTATCATTTTAATAATTGTAAGTCTCTCTTCCATAGTAAAAAACATATTATTCCAGGTATTGAAAATATTTTGTATATTAAGAAGACAGGTATTATAATTATTATGTATAATAGATTTAATATCTTTAGATAATATTTTACCTAAATAAGTTATCTGACCTGAATTGGGTACATATTTAGTAAAATCACTAAAGAGAACATTTTTTCGTGTATATATAGGTAGTATTTTAGTTTTTTCTTCATTGAATATTAAACCAGAAATACTTTTAAAATTCATCATTTTATCAAATAGAGACTGCATAGAAGAATTAGATCCTGCTGATGTAATTAGAACATCATCTGCAAAAAGTTGAATTTTAGATGTTGTATTTTCATCTATTTCAAAACCCTCTATGTCAGTACTGTTTCTGATCAAATTAGCCCAAGGCTCCATTATTAAAGTGAATAATAGTGGAGAGAGTGGACACCCTTGTTTTGTACCTTTAAAAATGGGTATTTTTTGTGAGACATATGTTCCTACCTTAATATAAGCCAATGTTCCTTTGTATATATGCTCAATTAGATTTACAAATGCATCTGAGAAGTCTATGCACTTCAGTAAGGTAAACAGGTAGTCCCAACTTACTGAATCAAATGCTGAACTTATATCAAGACTAATAAGTGTTAAATCTTTCTTTTTCCTATTTGCAAAATCAATTAATGTTAGAGTTCTCCTTATATTATCAAAAGTATTTCTATTTACAATGAAGCCTGTCTGATCTATAGCTATAATGCCAGGGATGATTGTCTTCAATCTATCAGCAAAAATACTCATAAACATTTTATAATCAACATTAAGTAATGAGATGGGTCGATATGAAGTACATCTAGTTGGATCTTTATTAGGTTTTAAAATTGGCGAAATAAATGTATATTGCCAAGATGGGGGAGTTATTAGCTCATTTTGGGCCAAAATAAAAACCTTATGTATTAATGAGTATGTACTTTTAGAAAGGATTTTATATATCTCTGGTATAATACCATCATTACCTGGTGCTTTGTTTGATTTAAGCTTGCTAATTTGTGTAACAACCTCTGTATAAGAAATACTTTTATCCAATAGTTTAATCTGTTGTTTATTAAGCTTTTTATTCATGTTTGTGTTTATAAATTCCTTTATTTTATCTTTAGGTTCCATGTTAATGTTATTATGATTAATTTTGTGAAAGTGATTTCTAAATTCATCTAGTATTTCTGGTAGACTAGAAACATTCTTCTTTTTCCGTGAGGGAGGGAGAGAGAGTGAAAGAAAGAGAAAAAAAAGGGAGGGCATATTTACATATTAATTTATTCAAAGTTTGTAAAAATAAGTTCTAATGTTCATTTAAATCAATAACTTTGGCTAATATGGTTCAGACATTACATATATTAAGATGTATCTATTTTCTGTTATGTAAATGCAGTTAACAGCTTCCAAAAGATCTTAAATTACTTGTATCAGAGCTTTTTTTTCTCATACTTATTATTGTCAGTAGAATAAAATAATATATTTATAGAAACTGTTATAAATCATACTGCATAGATATGTAAATTCTCAGAAACACTTGCATCATTGTGAAGAAAGCCATCTGTATTTTGTATATCTAAACTGCTGCTTTAAAATATATCACATGACAACTTCTTCCAGAATAGAGTCATAAAATTATTTATGCTTGTCAATCAGATAAATCAAATGAATTATAGCAATGTATATGTTTAAATCATAAGTTTTTAACATACATTAATATGCTGCAGTCAAGTAAACTTTCAAAAACACTTGTATAAATGTTTCACTTTCTATGCCTTCTAAAATGTCACATTTGCTTACTATGAGAAACTGCATCATTTAAAATCATTATAACTTACATATTTTATAGATTATAACATAAATAATTAAGTAATTATATAAAATAACTCACATTTAAATGTTAAAGAGTTCATTTTCCATCGCAGAGTCGCATTTGCATCAGTTCTACTTCCTGGTAGAGTGTTCTTCATGAATCTGCGATGTGTCAGTGTGAATTCTG
Organism: Protopterus annectens; assembly: GCF_019279795.1. Classification (NCBI taxonomy): domain Eukaryota; kingdom Metazoa; phylum Chordata; order Ceratodontiformes; family Protopteridae; genus Protopterus; species Protopterus annectens. Next base: position 1,341,150,891 of record NC_056726.1, on the reverse strand, counting down.
GGGTCAAAGTTCAAATTGACTGCTTTCAGCTTCTCTGCGTGAATTCTGAGTGTTGAAGCTTTTAAAACAACTCGAGGACACTGCTCACGAGGTAACCCACATCCCAAATTGTCTCCCTTAACATTTTGGCGGGAATTTTGTTAAAAACAAGTGACTGACTTTCATTTAACATTATAAATGCAGCTAAACATAACAAAACCTTCGCAAAGTATTTTACAAGATATTACAGCCTCTATGAAAGTGAAACTAAGCCCAAAGTTATTAATATGTAATAGAATTCAATATTTTTGCCCCAATTCAATTTTTATACAAATCTTATTATTTACTGTGCCTGTATGATCAAAAGCATTTCAATATATTAATATGAAAGAGAATAAAGAAAAAGAACAGAGAAAAGAAAAAAGAGAGTAGAAAATAAAAAAGAGCAAAAGCATAGATAAAAAAAATGTAAAAGGAAGCTATAAAAAGTATTTACAATGGAATACTACTTGCTGCTTATATTAATAAAGATGGAAATTAAACATATTATTTACTATTATTTAGTTCTAATTATTATTAATTAAAGCATGACAGATTATTTGTAAACAAGAATAAGCAATATAATCAAGGAAGTATAATTAGCAAAGCATTTAAACAACATATAAACTTTTTTTACAAGGAATAAATAAGTTATTATTCCATTTATCATATTTTCATTACACTTCTCTCCCTGCCCTCCCCCACCCCTTACCCACTACATAATCTAAATAGAATGACATTGTTTAAAATAAAGAAAAGAAGAAAAGAAAAAAAAGAAAAAAAAATGTATCAAGTTACTAACCTTACTTCTCTTAGTCAGAAAGAGAAACATATTGAATAATAGCTTGTTATTAGTTCCTCAGATATTTTGACTGAATATGAAACAAAACAGTTCTTTGCACACAGAAAATAACTTTGATTAAATCTTTTTCAGAATATTTGTGGCTTTCTGAAAATGCAGTAACTATATTTAAAAAGATTAATAATGAAGAAAATAAAGAGAGAAAAAAAAAAAAGGAAAAAAAACATAGCTATTTGTTTTTTAGTCTCTTCTTCTTCTCTGAAGTCTTCCACGAAGTTTCAGTTGCCAACCTCTTTAATGAAGGACTAGCCCATTCCATTTCCTCTATTTTATCCAAAATCTTATTTTTTTTGATAAACAGTAATGCAGAGTCTAAGTCATCAAAAATTTTAGGACCATCAGGAAGGAAGATTTTTAGCTTGGCAGGAAACAGAAGGAAGGTTTTAAACTGTGCTTTTTTAAGCTCCCTTATTAATGGCAGAAAAACTTTTCTTTTAGCTATTACCAAGGAAGAATAGTCATTGTCAAAACGCACAGTTGTCTCATTAATTTTAACAGGAGCTTTAGCCCAAGCAGATTTAAGAACCATCTCTTTATCAAAAGATGATAGAAATCTAACTATAACTGATCTAGGATACTTTTGTTAGAGTTAGTATTAGCTATAGATCTATGGGCTCTTCGATACCAAAAGAGAATGCTTCTGGTAAGTCTAAAGTTTTAGGAGCCATGTTGTTAAAAAGAAGTAATATTGTTACCTTCAATATTTTCTGGCAGTCCAAAAATCCTAATGTTATTGCGCCTAGATCTATTTTCCAGGTCATCAAGCTTTGTTTGTAGATGTGTATTTTGTTTCAGCAAAAACTCAATGTTGATTTCCTCTTCTTGGATTCTATTTTCCATGTCATTTACAGTTTCTTCTATGCCTGTAATCTGGATCTTCTGTTGTTGCAAGTCTATATGTAACAAGTCTATTTGTTTTGTAGTTTTTTCTATGAAGGTATCAATTTTAGTATCCAGTTTATCCATCTTAGCAGTAAGTTGCTGGATTGTAGATATCAGAGACTGAAGTTCTTTCTTGATGCTGAAGTCTTGAGAATTTGTCTTACTGGAACTCATTTCAAACAGAGAAACTGACAGGAAAATTTCCAAGGTGATTTCTGACAGGAATATTTTTTAAATTTCCTTTCTTTTTTAGATATAGTTCAAGAAATAGATAAAACAAACATATTTAGAAAGAAAATTACTTCATAAATTAATTTTTTAAGTAATTATTTCCTGTCAGTGCAGTGAACTTGGTGGAGCTGAAGAAATCTGCTGCTATCCTGTGTTCATCCTTGGCCACCACGTGCCAGCATTTTTGAGAGTAGGCTGAAACATGTGTGAGAATTTATATGAAGAGGGATTCCTGACTTGGCAGTAAAGGATGTTGAATTATTTCTAGTACTCAAACATCTGTTATTTTTTTTAACTCTGTTAACTCCTTATATTACAATCAAATGCAATCCTCATGCATGGTGCACCATTTCTCATCAGTGAGTTATTTCATTTTTTATTCTGTCTCTATCCACCCCTTTGGTTTCCCTTTAGCTTCACAATTTCCTTCTTCTTTGTACGATTTTCTTTGTTGTAGTATTCTAATACATCTTTCCATTGCTTTTTCATTTTCCCTCCCCCTTTCTTCATTATAGTTATTTTACCATCTTCTCCTCATATCCAGAAACCTCTTGTGCAATTCATGCTCCCGTAACAGTTTTGTCCCCTTTCAGTTTTGAGTGATAACAGTTTTAACTGTGGGGGACTTCCAAGATTGCTGCAAAATTGATCGAAAGAATAACTTCAGCACTCCCACTGTGAAAACAGATACTGAGAAAAAAAGGAGTGCCACTGATTTTTTGGGGTAAAATCCAGTTACAGGGTATTAAATACACTGCCTGGATGCTAGCAAAGATGAAATTTGGAAAACCTGAAAGAAAACCAACCAAGAAAGACGAGGATAAAACATTCAACAAAAAGCAGTTCAAACTTCAGCTTTGGTTCAAGACATGGCTTCCAGTAATTTTAAGAAAAAATAAATGAAATGTACTCAGAAGTGATTAAAATAAATGAAACATGGAAGGAATATAATAATTCAAAAAAAAAACAAAAGGTTGGAAAAAATAGAAGAAGCTTTAAGTAGCCATTCAGATGATCTGATAAAACTGCAAATATCAGAAGATGCCACAAAGAAGCAGCTGGATGAATACGAGGTTTTTCAAGAACTGTTTAAAAAATAGTACAGTTAGAGAAAAGCTGAGATTTTCTACTGTACCAGAAAAAAAATGGAAAGAACAGACTGTTTTAATTTTATGATAGCACAAATAAGCAACTGGACTACTGTTCTGCAGCAAAATTTGTTAACTGATAGGGCACATAGAGTGTATGCTCCAAACCTGGCCATAAAAAAGTAGCCAAGACCTACATTAATAAAGATGCAATTATACTAGCAGAAAGAGTTGATCCTGACAAAACTGTGGCAGAAGGGCAAAGTCTAAACACTGGAGACAGCAGATGTACACCAGGCAGAAAAGAAGCTGATTTAACCCAGCAATCAAGGAAAATTGGGAGGCAGGTGTGAAATTCAAGCTGCTGTATCCAGCTGTCTTCAAAGTGTTTTCTCCTGGACAAATCAGTAATTTGTGGCACAGAATAAGCTAAGCAGGAAATAAAAAAGTTTATCCAACAAAAACAGTGAGTCAACAAGCAGAAGGGGACTCTACTTCCCATTCTTTTGACATAAGGTTAATACAGAGACTTTGCCAGTGAAACATTTTTTAATGTTCCAAAGAAAAATGCTTGACATACAGAAAAAAGCATAAGAGTTGACTAGAAGAATCAGGAGTATCTTCAACTTGAAAGTACAGTTTTGTACCTACCATAAATGTAGATGTTTGAGTGCTAATACAGCTGCAGTAATCACAGATGGGTTCTCTGCCGTCAGGCGGTCCCTCGGTCGGCCGAATTCCAAAGTCTAGGTCCGGTGTCAGTTGTTGTCGCTTTCTTTCCTGACGTCAATGAGGCAGGGGTATACAAGACACAGCCGACGCCATTTTCTTCAGTCTTTCTTGCCCCAGATGTCAGGTGCCCCCAGAAGGAAGGCAATACATAAATTATATTTATATACATGCAATGCAATATAATCAAAAATCAGTAGTTGCAAGCAAATATACCACAGAAGGATAACCCAATCAGGTTGTATGAAGAGGGGTTAGGCCCTAGGCCTTTACCAAGAGGGGAAGGAGGGAGGGAAAACTGTACTGCAGCTGTATTAGCACTCGAACATCTACATTTATGGTAGGTACAAAACTGTACTATGTTCATCGTGCATACAGCTGCAGTAATCACAGATGGGTAGAGTCCCAAAGCTACACACAGGGTGGTAGGCACTTGGTGGAACTGGGATGAGCCAGAATGCCCTGCAACACAGCAGTGGCAAAGCCTGCTCTAGTTCTGGAATATAAAGGCAGGTGGTAGTGTTTTGTGAAGGTATGCACAGAACTCCAAGTGGCTGCCTCCAAAATATCTTTGGTAGAAACTCCTCTGAGGAAGGCTGTAGAGGTAGCTGTGGCCCTGGTGGAGTGGGATCTGATGCCTGTAGGGACAGATTTTCCATGATAGGGGTAACAAAACTGTATGCAGTGGCCTATCCATTTTGAAATTGTCTGTTTGGTAACTGGCTTCCCTTCAGCTCCTACAGCATAGGACACAAAAAGTTGGTCTGATTTCCTGAAAGGCTTTGTTCTGTCCAAATAATAACGTAGCTGTCTATGGATGTCTAAGGAGTGAAGCAGCCTTTCCCCTTTGTTTTGAGGATTGGGGTAAAAGGTAGGTAAGTGTATGGCTTGATTTAAAGCTACCCTGGATACCACTTTAGGCATAAATGAAGGGTTGGTTCGAAGGGAAACCCTGTCCTGATGGAAGATGAGAAAAGGCTGCACAGCCATGAGGGCTTGTAGTTCCGAAACCCTACGAGCTGAGGTAATGGCCAGAAGGAAGGCTGTTTTCCAGGACAAATATTGCAAATCTGTTGAGGCAGCTGGTTCAAAGGGAGGCAATGTTAATTTTTCTAGAATGTAATTAAGATCCCAGGTTGGTATTGGTTGTTTCCTTGGTGGTCTTATATTCTTAGCCCCTCTGAGGAACTGTCTTAAGAGTGGGTGAGAGAATAAGGGTGGATCAGTGTTGAATTCTGCAGAAATGGCTGAGGCATGGATTTTTATGGAGGAAAATGAAAGTCCACTGTTCAGCAGCTCAGCTAGATACTGTAATACCTGAGGCAAATTCAGTTTTCTAGGGTCCTGGCCTTTTTTCTCATTCCAACAGCAAAACCGTTTCCATTTTGCGGAGTAAGCCTTTCTAGCAGATGGCCTTCTGGCCTCCAAAATGACATCCTGCACCTCTTTGGGGAGTAGGGTCTGTTGTGGTGTTAAGGAATTTTCCATGCAGCGAGATTGAGTGTTTTCAGCTGACTGTAAAGAGTTTTGTTGTAGCTGTGCTGAATCAGCAGAAGAGGCATTAGAGGTAGGGACCAGGGAGGAGTATGTGTTAGGCTCCTCAGGAGTGGGTACCAGTGTTGTCTTGGCCAGTCTGGAGCAATCAGTATCATCTTCGGTCTGTCTGCTCTTGCTTTCAAGAGTACCTTGGGCAGAAGAGGCAGAGGTGGGAAAGTGTAAACTGTCCATGCTGTCCAACTGAATGAAAGGGCGTCCACTCTCCAGGCCTTTGGATGAAAGGTCCTTGAACAGAACTTTTCCAATTGATGATTCCTGTGGGAGGCGAAGAGATCTATGTCTGGCCTCCCCCACGCTTGGATTATCTTTGTAAACACTTGAGGATGCAACTTCCATTCGTGTGGATCTGTCATATTTCTGCTTAGATTGTCTGCCAGCGTGTTTTTCAAACCTGGCAAGTACTGTGCCTGAAGTTCGATTTGCCATTCCAGAGCCAAGTTCCAAAGTGTCATGGCTAATCTGCACAGGGGGTATGAATGTGTTCCTCCTTGTTAGTTTATGTACCACATTACTGTGGTGTTGTCTGTTCTTATCAATAATTGTCCTGGATGCAGGAGGTCCTTGAAGGCTGTAATTGCATTTATCACTGCTAGCATTTCTTTCTGATTGATGTGAAGGTGCTTTACCTTTTGGGACCATTTGCCCTGAATGCACCTGTCTGTCATGTGCGCCCCCCAGGCATAATCTGAGGCGTCTGTTGTGATTACTTGATTTGCTTGAGGCTTGCAGAATGGGAGACCTGTGTTTGTTTGACATGCTTGGGCCCACCATAGAAATTCCTTTTGCAAACATGGAATTATTGGTATTATTGTTTCCAAACTGTGGCTGTGTTGAGACCATAGGTTTTTTAGGTACCATTGAAGTTTCCTCATATGCAACTTTGCACATGGGATTAAAAGAATGCAAGATGCCATGAAGCCCTTTTTCCTTGCAGTAAGCCTGGTACAATTTGCTAGTATTTTGAAGTACTGAGTTAGTTGCCCCTGTTTTTCTGGCATAAGATATGCCATCTGGGTGTTTGTGTCCAAGTTGGCACCCAGGAAAGTTATTTTCTGAGATGGTGTTAGCCTGGATTTCTCTTTGTTGACTGTGTATCCCAGGGAATTCAGTAACCGTGTTACATAAGCCAGATGTTCCAGAAGTATGTGCTTGCTGTCCGCTTGGATCAGGCAGTCGTCCAAATAAGGGTAAATTTGTATCCCTTGAAGTCTGCAGTAGGCAATTACTGATGCCAGGCATTTCGAGAATACTCTGGGTGCAGTAGATAAGCCAAAGGGCAATGCAGAGAATTGATAGTGAATTGAACCTGCAAGAAATCTGAGGTATCTTCTGCAGCTTTGTCTGATTGGGACATGCAGGTATGCCTCCTTGAGGTCCAATGTTACCAGCCAAAACTCCTTGCCCAGCATGGGAAGAAGCTGCTGTAATGTGAGCATCTTGAATTTTGGTACAAGTAAGAATGTGTTTAGGATGGATAAGTCCAAAATGGGTCTCCAGTCGCTTCCTTTCCTTGGTACCAGAAATAGCCTGGAATAAAAACCTTGACCTTGTTTGTGAGTAGGTACCTCTTGAATAGCTTTCATGTCTATGAGCTTTGAAATTTGTAGTTGTGCCTCTGCCCTTTGATTGTGTGGCAGGTTTGGCATGCCTCTCATTTTTGGAAGAGTGTGAAAATGAAATATGTAGCCTCTGTTTATAACATCCAGGATCCATTTGTCTGTTGTGACAATATGCCAATTTCTTGTAAATAATGCCAGCTTTCCTCCCAAGGGTGCTGCCAGCTGAGACTTGCTTGGCATGGAAAGGAGGAAGTCATTGGGTTTGTTTCCTGTATTGTTGTGCACTGTCTTCGCCACCTCTTGGTGCTGGAGTTTGCCATTGCCTGCCTCTATATGATCCTTGTGATTGTCCTCTGCCTCTTGTGCGCCTGTATCTACCTCTTTGGGGCTTGTCCGTGGCTGGAAAGGACCAGTTTTTAGCAGGCCAATTTCTGCTAAAACGTGGTGGTTGAACCTGTAAAAAAGCTTTGACAATTTGCATAGATTTGGCTTTTTCTTCCATTTTCCGTAGTATCTCCTCAGCATTAGTACCAAATAGCACATCCTTTTGTAAAGGAGCATCTAGTAGTTTAGCTTTCACATGATCAGGCAAGATTTGTTCCCTAAGCCAGGCATGTCTACAAATGACTGATCCTGTAACAGCAGCTCTACTTGAGGCCTCTAGGGCATCATAGCCACATTGTAAGGTGTGTTTACCCATTTGTTCTGCACTGTTCATCATATCCTGCAACTCCTTCAAATCTGGTTGTTCAGGTTGAGACATTTTATCCCTTAATTGTGATAACAGAAACTGCTGATATTTAAGCATATGAAACTGACAATTTAAGGCCCTCATAGCTAGGGTGGCCGAGGTATATACCTTTTTCCCTACCTTTCTAAGGATCCTGACTCTCGGAAGGTAGTGGATTCTTAGCAGTAGAGGCCTTCATTCCCTTGGGGCCTTGAGAAATGGTTTCAGGGTCAGCATTATGGCTTTTGTAAAGAAATTGATGGGAGTTAGGAACTCTGTAGTACCTATCAGGCTTGACTGGGGCAGGAGGCAGGGAATCCGGATTAAGGCAAGCCTCCGAATAAACATCATCAAGTATGTCCAAGACAGGAGGTATCGCCAGAGGTCTGTGTTGAGGTAACAAAAGAAATTCCCTAAGTCTTTTCTTGGAATCAGAAAGGTCTTGGCCTTCCCAATGGAAGTGTTCCCTCAAGGTGTGCAAGGTTTCCCCAAAAGAAAAATCCTCTGGAGGAGATACGGAAGGAATGGACTGCTCTGCATCAGAATCTTCAAAAGGGGAGTAAGAGTGTTCCTCTACATCAGAATGTTCTGAAAAAATGGAGCCCTGATCAGAAGAGGGAGAATCTTCTTCCACTCTGGGTCTCTTGTCTGGAGGGGGTTGGGAACCCCTGATAAGAGTAATTAAATCCTCAGCCATTTTAAGCATCTGCCTTTTAGGCATAGGGCCTGGAGATGGGCCCTGTGCAACAGGCCTCTTGGGGTGCCTGGCTGATTTGGACTTAGTAAAGGCCTTAATGGAAAAGGAAGATGAGGGTCTAAAAACACCATGGGTGAAAGTGGACCTGTCCACATTAGGAGGCTCAACACACACAGTGGCTTCGGTGGTTGTAGTCTGGGTATGGGCCGAGGTACCTGTGGTCTTGGTTACAGAAGACACCACCAAAGAAGTTTCGTCGGTAGTCAGGGACTGCATAGGCGTCTCGCTGAGAACCGGACCACGTGTAGCTGGTTTTGGTGTGGTGTCGGTGGAGACCGCGGACCTCGCGTGTCGGTCCTTGTCCTTTCGTTTTTTGGACAAAACGGTATTCGGAGTCTCCGACGACATTTTATAATCAAAGGCTTTACCAAAAAGGTGTTGGGCGAACTCCGCCCGACACTTAATAGTGCGTTTATTGAAAGTAGCGCAAAAGCGACAGCCCGAGACGTTGTGGTCTGGGCCTAAACAAGGTATGCAGAGGGAATGGAAATCCTTATGCGGTATTTTGCTTCCCACAAGAAATACAATTGTTAACTTTTTCTGACATCGGTCTGAGGCAAGAAAAGTTTCCCCAACGGGGTACTTAGCTTTAAAGACGACTTCGGTTTCCAATTTTTCGTAAATTCAGGAGCTGGCCGACCGGCACTTGCGAACTGCTTCTGCTTCGGGCACCGCGCGGCAAAAAAGACTGAAGAAAATGGCGTCAGCTGTGTCTTATATACCCCTGCCTCATTGACGTCAGGAAAGAAAGCGACAACAACCGACGCCGGACCTAGACTTTGGAATTCGGCCGACCGAGGGACCGCCTGACGGCAGAGAACCCATCTGTGATTACTGCAGCTGTATGCACGATGAACATCCAGAGTCTAGTGTTGAGAAATGGAGATAAACAGGAAGAAGACTAAAAATTCTAAAATTAGTGAATGAATGGAAGACTATAAAGCATCTTACCACATTTGTGAAATATGATTTTTTCACGAAAAGGTAGCTGAAAAACACTGGACTTTTGTTGACTGTGTTAAACTTGTGGGTGAACTATAAAGCATACACCCCACTTTCTATCATTAATGTTTGGGGCACTATAAAGGGGAAAACTAGCTAGAAGTAAAACTATGTTTGTACTTGCTAGTATTTGTATAAAACATTTCATAATATAAACCGCATTTTATATACAGTAAAACAGGTTTGTGTAGTTAGGCATATTTTAAATGTGTGTGGGGGTCTTTTCAGTGACCTTGTATGTGTTAAAGATATTAAAGTAAGCAAGCACTTTTTAGCTGTAAGAAATATAGTTTTTACAGTGTAGCAAGTGAAAAAGGCTGGACAAAGCAATTATAATGTTCATTTGCTGTGCTCTTGGGCTGCTGGGGTTGGGGTGGGTTGTAAAAGTGCACTGAGTATATTATAATTTAGGCTATTTTCTCTCTTTACTTTACAAGAGTGAATGTCTAGATTACTTCCTTTGGCTTAAGATTTAAATAGGTGCTTTTGTAACCATGTAGGTTTCAAAAATAAGACAAAATCATGAAAGCCATGAAAATGCTAAGTTTCTTACAACTGCAAAGATGTTAACTTGTTTGTTTTCTACTGGTAAATGTTGAGTGATATTGACATGTCTCCAGCTGAGGGCAGCTATGCATTCTTTTTGGAGTGAAATTTACAAGGACTCATTGCTGAGTACATTTCCATAGAGAACAGCTGTCTGCAGTGGCACACAGTTAAGCATGGGAATTCTAAGTATTCTTTGCTGAGGGAAATTCAAGATTTAAAGGTAAAGGCAGTTCAGTGAAATGAATAATTTTGAAATTATGGGAAGTGAATAAGATGCAACAACCTCCCTAGCAGCCTTAATACTTTAATGCAGTTAATAGAACAGTGTATGATTTAGTTTTATTTAAAGACAGCTAGTGGACTTTTTCTTAGGATTAAAAGTTAGTGATATCTGAAAGTATACAAGTTGTTTTTCAAATGTGGGAGGGGAAGAGAAATAAGGTAAGAGCAGACAGCAATCAATGTAAGTGGGAGCACAGCCTGCAGCATGTACTGTAGCATGGATAACCTTAATTTTAGGTTAGATGATGCCTGTAGGTACAGCTGTCAATTTCGGGAAACTGTTCCCTTCTGAAAGGGTACATTTCTTGTTTTGAATATTTACATAGTTTTGTGTGTTTGTTCTAAGTTAATAGGGGATGGGATATTTTGTGTTTAGGTTTTTGATTGAGCATTTTCATTAAAACAAAAAGTCTTAAAGAATGTGACAAAAGTTCAAATGAAAATAAGAAAGAAAGAACTGTACAAAGGATCAGCCTGCTAAACATTAGTATACACATGTCACACAAAAGCTGGAAATAAGTATTCAAAAAACTGTCTTGAATAATAAGTGGGAACACTAGCGTTTTATCATGATGGCTATGCTATCAATATTAGCCTGGAATGGGAAGGGTCTTACAAGTACAGATAAAAAGAAAAGAGTACTGAATTATATTAAGAAGTGCAGAGTGCAAATATAAGGAGACACATCTGGAAAGAAATCAGCATGTGAATTTGATAAAGAGGATTTCAGAAAGAATGGATATTCAGCAGAGTATCAGGGACAGAGAAAAATGGGAGTAATTATATTAATTGCTAGAGGGGCTCCAACAGTGACAGATGAGGTAGGAAAGACAAAAGAATGTAGATTTATGGTAGTAAGGGGCTACTGGAAAGGAAGGAGGATTTCAATGGCATGTATTTTTATTCCACCAAAAACTGTATTATGGAGCTTAAGAAAATTGTGGGGGAAATACTCAGCTTTAAAGAGGAAATATTATTTATAGGTGGGGACTTGAATTTGAATTGCAATAGTAAGGATGTATCAGGGGTCCTAGAAGAGAGTAGATCTCTGAAGAAATTTATGAAAATATTTGATATGGAAGATATGAATTCAGTAGTAAGAACTCTAAGGGAATTTACATATTATTCCCCAAGGTACAATAACTGGGCTAGACAAGACACAAATTATATTCCACAGGAACAGGTGCATTTAACTCAAAGCCTCAACACACATATGGCAACTGTTTCTAATAATGAATCAGTAAAAAATAAAATAAAAATGCAGGGTAGTGAACTAAAAATAAGACACTGGCACTTTACTACCTACATGTTTAAAAGAAAGGAATTTGTATGGGTAGTGGAAATTATTTGAGAGTTATTAGGGAAGATATAAATATCTTCGGAAGTTACAGCTAGTGAATGGGATAAAAAGAAAACTGAGTTTAAAAACTGGGTTGAAATAAAAAAGAAAGAGAAACAGATGTGGTTAAGAAGCAACATAAATTACTTACAGGGGCTGACAAAATTTTAAAGTATTGCAGAATAAGGGGAATCTCACAGAAGACGAGGAGGAACAAATGCAGAGCGCTAAAGAGAAAATTACATCATATTAGATAATATGCATGAGTTAAGAAAGATTCCACTTAAGCAACTATTTTTGAGAACAACTTCAGAGCACAAAAACTTTTAGCACTTTACTGGAAAAGCTCTCCCAGACTCTGCCACAGCTCGCTGTGAGGGAAAGGTTAGTTTGTTTTTTATTTCTTGTATTTTGTATTACTTTATTGCCTTTTTTCTATTTTGTATACTGTGATGTGTTATGTTAGAACAGGTCAGTTAAGGTTAATCATCTGTGAACTGAGGGAGTGGAGCTAGGCACTAAACCTATTAAAGGGGTAAAATAAAACATTTCAGAGCTTACTGGAAAGGCTCACCCAGACTGCTGTGAGGGAAAGGTCAGTTTGCTTTTTATTTCTTGTATTTTGTACTACTTTATTGCATTTTTCTGTTTTGTATACTGTGATTTGTTTTCTTTACACTGTGTTTTACTTGTATTCTGCTTTTAACTGCATAGTAAAACTTGAAAAAAGACAACAGCTCTGTCTCTTGTGAGGCAGACAGAAATTAGAACAGGTCAATTAAGGAGTCTCTCCACTAAAACTTAACTTTTTAAACAGCTAAAACTTAAGTTACCCACTTTCATATCTAACTGTTTAGTGCACACTGCAGTGTTTAGAATAAACCAATTTTTGAATCTTACCTTTAAACATCTATTGCAAGACCACCAGTCACTGGAGAGCCCACATTCTGCCCCTCAGTAGTCATTTTGGGATTAGTGCTTGTTTATTGTTCTGGTGAGAGAAGGAGTACAGGGACATTATTTCCTGGAGACGGCTGATCACCATAAAGCCTAACAACTGCTTTATAGGTGACAGCTTGGAATCTGTGCTTATATTCTGGTCCTGGTGAAAGAAGGAGCAGAGTGCATTGATTACTGACTGTTTCTGGTTAGAGAGTAAGTGTCTGTGCTTAACGTACCTGTTTGGTCTAGTTGCTATTCGAGGCATCTACCAAAGAAAGGCTACAAGCCTACAAACCCTTCCATCATCTGGAACAAGACTGTGGATCACTAAACAGACTGTGGCATGTTTCTCTTCCTGAGACTGCTGCTAACATTTTGCTTCTAGTGAGAGAAGAAGCAAAGGAGCATTGTATCCCAACAGAGTGAAGCTGTGGTGAGACCTGCATTAATAGTAGCCAGGCAGTAGCCATTCATGAAACTCCCCTCTTTTCATCATGCTTGACAAGCTAATTCATTTTCAGTAAGTACTGCTTGACTTGTTTCTAACTTCAGAATATCTGCCTAAATACTTCATCCTTAAATATTCTAGGTCTACATATTAGTTTCCCCCTCAAGTGTTTGGCAGTGCTCTGTACAGACTCAGACACCTTGAGTGACATTTTTCCGCTAAAAGCACAATTTAAATTTCTCCAATACTTGCATACATACAGGACAACTAGTTTGCAGTGACAAGCACTGTCCACATAGTTGCAATCTGGATACTCGTGACAGGACTGATATTCTCACTCCAACTGTCTAATCAATAAAAAAGGGTCTATTGCCATGGATATGAACTTCTCCTACTGTCTCCGTTACTGGCTTGGTGGAAATGGGCATCCTGAGGCAATGTAGAAATTGCCTCATGTTTACTGACAACCAGTTAATTCTTAAACAAACTGATTTGGTAAGTGAGAGATGCATTTACACAATGTCACTGGAGGCAAAGCTCTCACATAAAAGTACTCCTAATGTCTATAAGGTTGCCAGTAGTACACATGCTGCACCCATCACGCAAAATTCAAAGCAGACATATAGACCCACATATGCTGAGACACTTGCATATAACCTTCCTAAACCACAAAGACCACCTACACGAAGTACACATAACAAAGACCCTCAGCAGCCACAAATGCACTCTTTCAAAACAACACCCGCATCAACACAGAGAGCTACATCTCATGGAACCTCTACCTCTAAGCCAATAAGACAAGTAAACACACAATCCTACATTCTAGTCATTGGAGATTCCATTGTGAGACAGACTGATGCCCCTCTCAACAGGTTGAGTAAGGAGAAAGTTATGATCAGTTGCTTATCAGGGGCTAGGCTCCATCACATTACGCATGCACTCAGGTCACTGGACCACAATTACCAATATGACTTAGTCATAGTCCATGTGGGAGTAAATGACCTGAGACGTGCCTCCCTAGACTTAGAAGAGAGACATCATAGAGCTCTCGAAATGTGTGTCTCAGGCTGGTATGAGCATAACACTGAGCAGAAATTTACCTTCGCCAAGGGTGATGCCACAATATGAAGAAAAGATGATTGACTTTAACAACTGGCTTAGTTTCTGGTGTCACTCAGGGGGTGCAATATTTGTCAGCATGGAAGCACATGACCAACAGACCATGCTGCTTTGCCAGGGATGGTCTGCACCTCTGCCTTCTAGGGTTTCGAATATTACCTAAAACATTGTCTTCCCCCCCATAGTGCCTTTCTTAGGCAATGCCAAACTGTAAGTACTTCCGACATAGCAAATCAAATCCAAGAAAACCTAAAGGTATTACTGCTCAGTGCTAGGAGTCTAAAAAACCTTCACTCCCCAGAAGCTCTCTTTACCCTAGAGAATGCTGAAGTCTGTGCAGTCAATGAGACATGGTTTAAAGCTGCAGAGAGCACACCAACAGTGCAAGGTTATAATGCCTTCCACACATTTACTCCAGCTACTTCACAGGCAGGGACTAAAGGTGGAAGTGTCTCTATTTACATCAAAAATAAATAGACTTCAGGACTGGTCAAACAGGACCATGCACGTGATCTGATCCATGTTCAAATCACCATAGAGAAAACCCAATACCACTTCCTTACAAGCTATAGGTTCCCCTCTATGACCCAAGAAACCCATACCATGTATTTAAACTTATTAGAAACACGAACCATCCAGCCCAATACCATATCCGTGGGTTACTTTAATTACCCCACTATTAACTGGGAATCCTATACAACATCAAATGTACATGCATAGAGATTCCTGGATTTTGTAAACACAAACTCCCTGAACCAGATAGTCAGGGGTACAACCATACTGGATCTGGTCCTCACTAATATGGGAGACTGTTGCACACCCCCTACTGTAATGCCTTCCCTGGTAAGGTCAGACCACAAAAAGCTACATCTGGAATATTCAGGAACTATTCTAAGTTTAACCTCCTGCTATTAAGTGAGAACCTGGCAAAATTTCAAGACCCCATAAACCCTGAGAACACTTCTGCCTATGCAGAACTGTTCACAGAAACCCTGTACAAGCATGTGTAACAGCTGCATAGAGGCCACTGTACCCAGCAGGAAGAAGTACAGAACTAGCTGAAAAAACAACCCACCCTGGTGGAACCACAAAATTAGTCGGCTGTATAACAGGAGGAAGAAAATCATGGCAAAAATTAGGAGGTGCAGCACCCAGCAGGATAAAAGCACTCTCAAACTAAACAACTCAGGGGACAAATAAAGTCTACCAAAGCCAATCCTGAGGCAGGTTTGGCCTCCCAGGCAAAGGACAACCACAAAGCATTCTTTAGCTGTGTCCACAACCTCAAAGGCAATACACAATTGTGTGCAGAGCTCATTGTAAATGGAGCCATATATGCTGAGCCAGAAGATATAGCAAACCTCCTGGCTGATAAATTCAGCTCCAGCTTTACCCCTCAACCTTCCCTCAGGAAGTATCATCAAATATAACTCCCCCTACTATCACTAGGGCACAGGTCCTTATTGCTCTCTCCAAGACCAAGAAAACAGACAGTATCCCAGGATGCCTTTTTAACAGCATGAAATATGACCTATCAAGGCCTCTGGGAGTACTATTTAACTGTAGCCTCCAAACAGGCTTCGTGCCTCATGAATGGAAAAAGGCAACAATCATTCCTCTGCACAAAGGTGGGCCATCTACAGACCCTAGAAACTACAGACCCACAAGTTTCACTAGTATTATATGTAAAGCCATTAAAAGAATTATCATGGAAATGATCAACAGAGATACAGTAAACCTCCAGACACTGGACCCAACCCAATTTGGTTTCGTCAAGAGCAGATCATGCCTACTCAACCTGGAAGACTTCTTTGAGAAGGTCACCAAAGCAATACATAAGGGCAAAGTCGTTCACACTGCCTACCTTGACCTGGCCAAGGCATTTGACACAATACCCCACTTGGGTACTGTTGACAAACCCAAGAGATTAGGTACAAACCTGTATGCCACCTGGTGGGTAGCCAACTGGCTCACAGACAGGACCCATGAAGCTAGAATTGAGGAGTCCACCTCTACAAAGAGGCCAGTCACAAGTGGAGTCCCTCAGGGATCAGTCGTTGGACTGCTTCCTTTTGGCATTTACTTCTCCGAAGTAAAGGCCAATGTCAGTGGTCTCTGGTTGACTAAATTTGCAGATGACTGCAAATTAGGAGCTGTCACTGAATCTCACACTGACACAAATGTTCTCCAGGAGGGGCTGACACAGACAAAAAACTGGTATCAGAGCTATGGACTAAAACTAAATGTCATGAAATGCATAACAGTATCCTTTGGGAAGTATTCCACCCCTGGTAACCATCATATTGACAATACACCCCTTAGAGTTGACCTAGTAGTCAAGGACATAGGGACACACATAGATAGTAATCTAGCCTTTGATCATCATGTGTCTACAGTAGTGAGGAAATCATTCTATGTTGCATAACTTAGAAACAAAGGTATGGCATCCAAGTCCAAGAAAGTCATTGTTCCACTGTATTCGGCATTCATCAGATCTATCACTGAGCACATTGCCCCCTTTGGTATGTACCTAACCAGGCATATCCAACAATTGGAACGTCCACCGAGGTTCCTCACTAAAAGAATACAGGGCTTAAGTAACATGTCTTATGCAGACCGCCTTAAGACCCTATCTCTGTATTCTGTCTCCTACAGACCTTTGAGGGGAGATCTATACCTGGCATAAAGGACATTGTCAGACCAAACTCTGATGGACCTCCTGCATATCTGCAAAACAAAAAGCACCAGAATTACCCTTTCTAAAGGCTTAAACCTTGCCTGTGATATAAATAGGACCTGCTGGAAAGATAGGTATGTATCTCAGAGACTACCCTGTCTACAGAACAGACTCTTCATCCATGTGAAGCAGAGTTCCTCCCTAACCCAACTCAAGTGCAACTTGGACAATTGGATGGGAAACTGGAAATTCATCCCTGGTTTGGCACCTATGTCTCTAATGGACAGAGGTAACCTGTACATGATTCATCTCCCAGGCCCATGCTTACGCTTATCAAGGGTATCAGAACTTGTCAAAGATTTGGGATGCATGGCTAGGCTTAAAAAGGCCCTTGTGGTCATTAGCCTAGTAAACACCTATGAACCCATGAACTGACAGCAATAGAATAGCATTACCCAATCTTCTGTTCTTGAAGGCCCATTCTCTTAAGTGACAGGAAAGCTCTGAAGGCCTTGGCTTCCAAACCTAACTTTTAGACTGATCGGCTTGAGATGACTGACACTTTGGGCATGTGTAAGCTGCCCTGAAACTTTTAAAGCTGTCTGGCTGCTGTATGCTGTACAAGACACAACCCATACAGCTTAGGTTTCTGCAGCAGTGATCCTTACTATCCTATATACAATTAGTACAAAAAGTGACCGAGATATTTCTGTGGTATTTAACTGTTCATAGGTAAGTTATTAGGCTATTGGCCCAAGGGCCTACGTAAGCCTAGCCAACAAGGTTCCCTGGCTTACGCAACCCAAGAAAGTCAATTTCCTGTGTCCCTGTCGAGCAGAGCCACAGAAGTGATCCTCGGGGTGTATTTTCTACTTCCCATCCACTCATCAAGATTTTTCTTGAAGAGTGCTAATGAGGAACTTTGCTTGATGTAGATGAGTAGCTTGTACTAGAGTATAGGAAGTCTCTGGGACAGGAATCTATCCCTCCAGCCTGTCCTGTTTATTGTGGCGACAAGGTTTAGATCCCTAGAATGTGTAGCTCAGAGGGATTGGGATTTCTTAAGGTGAAGCATGTCCAACAGCTCTGGGTTTAACATAGCTTTATACGTTAGGCAGAGATCTCCTCGGAGTAGGCGATATGCTACAGAGTAAAGCTGGAGTTTTTTGAGATGGTCAGTGTATGGCATCTGTTTGAGGCCAGTAATCCTCTTTGTGAGGTACTTCTGTGGCCTCTCCAGCTGCTGCAGATGTCTTGTGAGGTACATTCCAAAAGGGACATTGTACTCTATAATGGGTCTAATGAGTGCCAAGTAGAGGGGAACAATGACCTCTTTTTTTCCTGGATGAGAACCCTTTTGTGATGAGGTGTGCCACATAGAAGGATTTCCCGACTACTGTGGAGATGTGATTATCAAAGGACAGACTACTGTCCACCTGGGTCCCAAAGTCTCTTATCACACATTTGACGTTAAGTAGACTGCAGTTTATGTCGTAGTTCATGGGTACAGTTTTTACCAAAGGGGATGACAATGCATATTTTGTCATTGAGCTTGATGCCATGCCTCTGACACCAGGCATCTGTCTCAGTGAGGCCCTTCTGTAGGATGTCCACATCATTTGGGGACTTTACTATGGCTCCTAGTTTGCAGTGATCTGTGAACTTCATTAGCCAGAGGCCTTCCATGTTAGCCTGTACTTCATAGAAGTAAATACCAAACAGGAGAGGTCCCAGGACTGAACCCTGTGGTACTCCACTTGTCACTGATTTGAAGTCAGATTTGGAGTCTGCAACTTTTACAGTGTGGGTTCTGCCAGTGAGCCAGTTGGCAACCCATCTTGTGATGCAGGGATTTATACCTAGTTTAGTGAGTTTAGCTCAAATTCCAGAATGGGGGATAGTGTTGAAAGCCCTGGCGAGGTCAAGACAGGCTGTGTGAACCACCATACCCTCGTCTACTGCTTTGGTGACTGCCTCAAAGAAGTTGATCAGGTTCAGAAGGCATGATCTGCCTTTCACAAACCCGAACTGGGTGGGGTCCAGAGTTTGGAGGTTACCAATGTCTTTGTTTAAGAGTTCAATGATGATAAGTTCCATGGCCTTGCAGACCAGGCTCATCAGGCTAATAGGGCGATAGTTCCCAGGATCAGTGGTGGCTCCCCCTTAGTGGAGTGGGATAAATGTTGCTGTGCACCATTCAGTGGGAACAAAGCATGACGTGAGACTATGATTGAACATGGTGCTTAGGTGGGGAGCCAGTTCGTTCTGAAGTTCGTGTAAAACGCAGCCTGGGATGTTGTCCGGTCCCATGGATGCTGTGTTTTTTGGTTTTAGAGAGTGCAGCTTTTACCTGCATAGATGTGATTACAGGGACTTTGCATTCTTCCTGTAAAGATATGGGCCCTTTAGGGGGAAAGAGGGGGGTAAAGTTAGCACTGAACCTATCTGCCAGGATGCTGGCAATATCAGTTGGTTCTGTAATTTTCATGCCATTGTGCTGTAACTCAGAGCAGATCTGGGTGTTGCCATTGAGATTCTTGACATAGCTATAGAATGCTTTGTAGTTGCCCTTACAATCAGTGGCGATTTTGTTTTCGTAGCTAGCTTTGGAGGATCTTATAAGGGATCTCAGCTTCTTACTGAGGCTGACCAGGGAGCTCCTCCACTCATGGGATTTTACACTCTTTTGCAACCATTTCTTCCTTCTATTGTAGAGTTTGTTTATGGCAGGGGACCACAAGATTGGCTTCCGTTTTTTGGAGGATAGCATCTTGGTTCTGTTTGGGATAGCACGATCCATGCACTCGTGTAAGTGCTTATAGAGTGCATTTGTGTAGGATTCAGCAGTCATAAAAGTGCTGTCCATCTGCATGGGTGTCATGAAGTTCGCCACTTCTATCTGAAAAAGCATGAAGTTGGCTTTGGAGAAATTGTTTACAGTGGTTTCCTTAATGGTGGATGGGGGTGGGATGCAGATATCTAGGGTGATTAGCTTACGGTCAGATCTGACCGAGGAGTTGATTTCAGGTGTGGAACACCGGTCACTCATGCTAGTAATGACTAGGTCTAGGATATTGTTGCCCCTGGTGGGGGTGTGGATATGTTGATCCAGGGAATTGGAATTTATGAATTCCAGAAAGCGTTGAGTGAAGGAGTTGGTACATGAGTAGTTTTCCCAGTTAATGGTGGGGTAGTTGACATCGCCCATTATTAGGGTGTTTGGTTGCACCCTAATGTTTTTAAGTATATCAAGAAAAGAGGAGTGGGAATCCTGGGGCATCGTGGGGCAGCTGTAGCAAGCTACAATTTGGACTGCAGTTTTGCCCAGAATTAGTTGTACTTGGATAACCACAGATGCATTATGCTGTACAACTAGCCTGGAGGTGTGGATATCCTTAATGAATATGGACACACATCCGCCTTTGGTGTTCTGGTCCAGGTTAGATGGCCAAAACGTGTGGTATGAGTTATAGCCTGGTAATGCAGGGGTGCTCTCTACAGCCTTGAACCAGGTCTCAATCACTGCACAGATATCGATGTTCTCCATTTTAAGGAGTGCCTCGAGTGAGTGTATTTTGAGATTTAGACTTTTAGCATTGAGTAGCATTACCCTCAGTTTTTGCTTGCCTGTTCCCGTTACGGTGGTGAATTTGTCATTTGAACCTTGCCTAAAAAGGCACTATAGGGGCGGCAAGAGCCTTAGCCAGTATCTGGAATCCCAGGGGCGACATGTGCAGGCCATCTTTGGCAAAGCATCATGGTCTGTTGACCATGTCGTTCCAGGCAGACAGATACTGGATCCCCTTAGAATGACACCAGAAGCTTAGCCAATTGTTGAAGTCAATCATTTT
This sequence comes from Protopterus annectens, assembly GCF_019279795.1. NCBI lineage: Eukaryota > Metazoa > Chordata > Ceratodontiformes > Protopteridae > Protopterus > Protopterus annectens. Next base: position 1,341,130,269 of record NC_056726.1, on the reverse strand, counting down.
GTCCTTGTACTGCGGTATCATTCGGGAGATGGCAGGATGCTACTCAGGGCTAGGGTTATACCTGCCTGGGCTACAAAATCAGAGAGCTCTTCCATATCTCTTTTCATGTAGTCTAGGGAAGTACTGAAAAAATGTATATCTTTATTTTCTGAAGAAATGTCAAGCAGAGGTCTTTATTTTGCCTCTGAAGAAATGTCACCACTGAAGAAAATGTCCAAAAGTAGACCAGACAAACTCTGTACTACTGTATCTGTTATACTTTGTCTCAGAACAAATTCTTGCCAGTTAATTCTGTCAGAGCTATTTCAATTGTATTATAACACAGCTAGACAGATGAATAGACTAAGGCACACAGTCTAAGATGTCACCCACTGAATGAAACATACTGTCCAGTTTATATACTCTTTTCAACCAATGTTATTTTTAATGTCCTTGTGACTTGTTCTTCTGGTTTCTGTCTGTGGCATGAAAAAGTCCATGGTTATGTCATGCCCTCTTTTGGTTCTCACTGTATCTGAAGACTTCACAAAAGTCTCTCCACGTCATCTTTGCATCACTTGACCTGTCTGCATATTATTTATTTATTTGTTTATTTCTGCATCTGAAAGCCATGAAAGTCAACTTCCTTTTTATCTATAACAGGATGCATTTACAGTATTGCCCATAGCTATATGTTATTAATATCCAAGCTGAACATAACTTTTCTTGCAAAGCAAGCATATTATTTTGAAAACTGCTGTTTGGCCTTGCACATTTCCTTTCACTGTACACACAGTATATTGGGGAAAAGCATTTTAATTTACACAATATCTATCAATTCCCACTTTTTTATTTAAGACCCATGAAAATTGTAAGACAATTTACAACAGAATATGATCTGCAGTACTTTGAATCCCTTGGTCTGTTGCAACATACAAATCCCTTCCATTCAATGCTATTTTTTTAAAGAGTGTTACATTACCAATGGCTGTTAATTAATACTTTTATTAACACAAATCTTATAATGACAATAAGAGCAATTAATGCGGAAGTTGTAGTACCCCAACTGTAGACACAAAGCCATTATTACTTACCTATTTTTTAACTATTTTTATGCTTCCTTAAACAAGTTGTCAGTCTTGCAGTTACACACAAGCATTTCAAAATCTTGTCAAGTTAACCCTTGCTTTACAAGGCAAAACCTTGTATAAGAAACAAGCATATTTCTTTTGCACTGCATAATTTCATTATTGCTTTGGGAAAAGAATATTAAAAAAGCATTTTACAGGAAAATGTGACTCTCTGTACTTAATAGCCTTTTTTCATTGTTAATAACATTTACTTGTTTGACAGTTTTATAACACATCTCCTCTGTTATATCTGAGACAGCTCCATAAGTTGTATTTGCTATCAACTTTGTAACTTTCCATATTGCCTTAGTGGCACTATACCAGTGAAAAATTCAGCTCCTGAAATAACACAATTTCCTATGTCTAGCTGTTTTTAAATATCCCTATTTTTTATCATGAACCTCTCTCTTTTTCTGGTGATTTTTTTACCATGTCCTCTGGAAATGTGTGAGTAATTTTCATTATTGGAACTGCATACTCTATGTAACAGAATTTATTTTCTTTCATCTCTTCCTTAAGAGAAGTATTATGTGTCAACTCCCATGTTGTTTTTATTTTATACTCAAGCTTTTTTACATGACCATAGTTTTTTTGAAAACAGTATCCCTTTTCCTATTTTTATCAACTGTCAATTTTTTTTATGGCTGATTGTTTTACAACTCCATTTTTATAAGATTCTTTAAACACAAAACCTGTATGTGTAACCTCTACAAGGACTGCATGTAATGGCATTTTTCCCTCTGTAAGAAATGTGGCTAAAAAACCCAACAATTTGACTCGTCACATGCCTTTGCAAACAAATTTTGCATGTCCAAAATATACTGAAATCAAGTATCCGATCATAATGTCCCTGTTCTCATGATTTATTATATCTAAGTATCTCTTCCCATTTTTTTCTTTGTAACTGTTTTAGATTGCCTTGTATAGAAACAAATTTAAACTTTTGTAAGACTGTTAACAGACTGTTACTGTACTAATACTGTTTGACTGTTATTAACTTGCACTGATTTTTATGAACCAACATGGTGTGCTACTTTTGCTTGGATTTTTATTAGCTGAAAATGCTATTTGTCTAATTTTTAATGACTCTGCACTTTACTACCTGTATGTATTGTTGTGTATTATTACCTGGATGGCAGTTACACCAGTTTGACTAATGTTTTTGCTGTACTAGTTTATTTATAAGACTGTCTGCTGTTATATTTTATGTAATACATTCTTTTGAAAATATGACATTACAGTCACTATTTTTTACCAATATTGATCCTGTTTGCTGTATGCATAAGCTGCCACTGGAGACATACTGTACTTTTAATGGGGGGGGGGGGGGTTGAATCTGTCCTGGCTTGTCAAACCAGTAAAGTCCCCATTGTTTAATTAATTAACATTGAGTTTTGTATACTAACATTGTCTTCCATTACTTTAAAAGATCCCTGTACTTTGCTGCCAACTGATAAGCTGTGTTTTGTTAATTTATTGTTTTAATGCCTATTGCCTGCCATGATCTGTGTTTTCTGTGTATTCCATAGGGTATACTTTATATTTTATGCATCCCTCTGTGTTTGTTCCAGTGACTGATTGTCCCTTCATGTATTTTCTTTATCTTGATTTCTTTCCCTATTTTTGGGTTTTGAAGAAGCACTATTATCTGCACAGATACCCTTTTGTATTTGACTTTTCCTTCATTTTTTGTAATATGGACAATTCTGTTTAATCTGACCTATTTTCTTACAAGTAAAACATATCACCTGTTTTTATGAACTTTGTTGTGTATCCGTCTGTTTGTAACCCTGGTGGAGCAAAAGCTGCTCGTGTTCCCCCTGTGTTTACATCCCCTTCCTTTCACCACGTAGTCTACAAGCTGTTTTTGTACATTTGCTATGTGCATTTACAATACTGCATAATTTTTTTTTTTAACTGTCTAGCACCCTGGCTTAATCTCAGAGTCTGTATCTGTCTGTCAGACGGAAACTGATTTTAAAGCTGCATAAGCATTTTGCAAAATGTTATTAGCTGTCTGACGGAACTGCTTTAACATAACATCTTGTCTGACCAAAACATTATTTTGTTTTTTTCTGTCATGCTATTTAGACTGTCTGTAAAATAGTTACATGAGTCTAGACAATCACCTGTTTTAGCTGCTTGCTTTGCCATTTGCCAAAGCATTTACTGTAGCCTTTCCTGTATATTTGTTTATGTGCTTTGATTTTGACAATACTAAACTTTCCCTGTAAATCATTTTGGGAATTAATGCCCATAATTCTCGTACTGGAGCATGTTTTAGGGGGTTACCAACACTGTTGAGGATTCCCTTTTGACCCAAACTGGCATGTGTAAATGCAAAAAAAAAATAAATAAAGCATTATTTGAGATAGACCACACAGTGTATGTCAACCATTGTTTAAATGCCAACATACTGAAACAAACTATATATATATATTTTTGTCTTGCCACTGAGGCAGAGTCTGTAATAAACAAGACTATTGATATATATCAGCAAGAGAAATAACTGTTATTTCTGCTGAACCCTACCCAATGTAAACCTTGCTGAGCTTGTTTTAACTGTCTTGTCAGATTAACCTCTGTAGTTTGTGCCCTTAGTATATGTTGTTGGGCTCTGATTGTTACGTTAAATCAGAAATGTCATTATGTAAAGTCTGAATGCTATGCTGAGTCTGTTTCTCTAAATGGCATTATTGTCCCTTACTACTGTCTCTAGGGAAATTTTGAAAACATGTGAAAACCTTTTCTCTAAAAGGTTAATATAGATAGCACACTGTATTATGTTAGAACTTTTTTCTATTTGTGCATTTGCAGTATTTACTATAAATAACATTTTTATGTAGTGTATGACATTACTAACAATAATTGCATATACTTGTACTGTATGAGATTTAGGTGACTGCAGAAGATACATTTAACTGTTGTATATGTGCACAACTAACAACGCTAGAATCAAACAGATTGTTTATCAGAATAGGATATATCTTATGGTATGGCTTAAATACTAGACTCCTGTAACAAGATAGACATACGTTTGGAAAGTGATTTCCACATAAAAAACAGTATTTATGAATTGCTGTACATTTTGTATGTGGATTATAGGCATTTATACATTTACAAACACAACTGTTATCTAATGTCTGAACATTAAACATTTCAGATTTACATTTTATGTCTGACACAGAAGGTTGAACTATGTAAATTTATATATATACAATATGTGGGCACTGTAAAGTTAACTGTCTATACTTGCATCCATGTTATATGTACCCAAAGAGTGGCATACAGCAACAGTGGTCCCTCTCCACAAAGGTGGTGCCTCAACGGATCCTGGAAACTATCGCCCCATAAGCCTGACTAGCTTGGTCTGCAAAGCTATGGAAAGGATCATCATGGACCTCATAAATAAAGATATTGGGGACCTACAGACACTGGATCCTACCCAGTTCGGCTTTGTTAAGGGCAGATCCTGCCTCTTAAACCTGGTTGATTTCTTTGAAACAGGTCACCAAGGCCATTGACGAGGGGAAGGTGGTCCACACAGCCTACCTGGACCTCGCAAAAGCCTTCAATACAATACCCCACTCGGGCATTATAGATAAGCTCATCAGCTTAAAGATAAACCCCTATGTCACTAGATGGGCTGCAAACTGGCTCAAGGACAGAACCCACATGGTTAGAATTGCTGGAGCCATGTCAGACTCCAAACCAGTTACAAGTGGCGTCTCACAAGGCTCAGTCCTGGGACCTCTCTTGTTCAGTATATATTTCTTGGAGATACAGGCCAACACGGAAGGACTGTGGCTGACCAAGTTCACAGATGACTGCAAACTGGGTGCCATAATCGACTCTCCAGCCGACACAAGCATCCTCCAAAAGGGCATCATAGAAACAGACAACTGGTGCCAGAGCCATGGCCTCAAGCTAAACGCCAAAAAGTGTATAGTCATCCCCTTTGGCAAAAACAAAGCGCCCACAAATTACCACATAAGTGGTAATCCATTAAGTACGGAAGAAGTAATTAGGGACCTGGGGACCCAAGTTGATGGCAATCTCTCATTTGACAACCACGTGGCCAAAGTGGTTAGAAAAACATTTTATATAGCCCACCTAATCATGAAGAGATTCATATCTAGATCAAGGGAGGTCATCGTGCCTCTTTCCTCATCCCTCATCAGGCCCATAATTGAGTACAATGCCCCTTTTGGGATGTACCTTACCAAACACCTGCAGACACCTGCAGCAACTGGAAAGACCCCAAAAGTACCTCACCAAGAGGATCAAAGGGCTCAAATAGATGCCATATGCTGCCCGGTTAAAGAAACTTCAGCTCTATTCAGTGGCATACCACCTGCTCAGAGGTGATCTGTTCCGGACGTATAAAGCCATGTCCAACCCGGAATTAATGGACATGCTGCACCTCAAAAAAATCAAAATCCCATCGAGCTACGCACTCAAAAGACTTGAACCTCAGCACTGAAATAAATAGGACATGCTGAAGGGACAGATTCATAACCCAGAGGCTCCCTTCACTCTGGAATAAAATCCCAGTCCAGGTTAGGCAGAGTCCCTCATTGACTCTCTTCAAAAGTATCTTGATGAGTGGATGGGAGATCGTAGGTTTACCCCGGGTATCACTTCTGTGTCACTGTTAGACAGAGGCACAGTATACTAACCTCGAAAAAGGGCATAGCAAAATTAATTTAAAATGGGTGGCGAAAGCCAAACACACTCTGGCTAGGCTTATAAATGCCCTAGGGCAGATAGCCTAGTATGAACCTATGAACCTATAACTGTGAAGAAAGTAATGTAATTTATGCAGAAGACAAGCAGATGATCAGGCTGAAGTCAATCTGGAAAAGGATGGTGTTTCTCTACAGATGAATTGTAGATGGTCCGGCGCAGGACAGCTTCCACGGCGGTGCTCTGTGTCCACCAATGAAGTACTGGAACTGTTTTTCTGTTAAAGCACTGGAACTGTCTGTTGAACTAACATAGTAAGTAGTAGGGATCCCTCTGTAATATTAACTGCTGGTAACAGATATATGGTCACAGTCACTGGCCAAGGCTCGCCACTGAAAAAAATGTATTTCTTTCTTTTCTGAAGAAATGTCACCACTGAAGAAAATGTCCAAAAGTAGACCAGACAAACTCTGTACTACTGTATCTGTTATACTTTGTCTCAGAACAAATTCTTGCCAAACGGTTAATTCTGTCAGAGCTATTTCAATTCTAGTATTACACAGTTAGACAGTTGAATAGACTAAGGCACACTTAGTCTAAAACGTCACCCACTGAGTGAAACATACTGTCCAGTTTTATACACTCTTTTCAACATGTTATTTTTAATGTCCTTGTGACTTGTTCTTCTGGTTTCTGTTTGTGGCATGAAAAAGTCCATGGTTATTTCATGCCCTTTTTTGGTTCTCGCTGTATCTGAAGACTTCACAAAAGTCTCTCCATGTCATCTTTGCGTGACTTGACCTGTCTGCATATTATTTATTTATTTATTTCTGCATCTGAAAGCCAAGAAAGTCAACTTCCTTTTTTTTCTATAACAGGATGTATTTACAGTATTGTCCACAGCTATACAGTATTAATATCTAAGCTGAATATAACTGTTCTTGCAAAGCAAGTATATTATTTTGAAAACTGCTGTTTGGCCTTGCACATTTCCTTTCACTGTTCACACAGTATACATTGGGGAAAAGCATTTTAATTTACACAATATCTATCAGGTACGTCTTGGGTTGTTCACACCAACATGGAGAATGACAGAGTCATATTTGTACTTGTTGCAGAGTGACCTGAGTCTGTGGGTTACATGGCGGATCCTGGCACCTGACAAGCAGCTGACAGTAACCTTCTCTTTGTTTAACCTGGTTGAGTGGGACATCAGTGTGCCTGACTATAGAGTCACCTAAGACTAGTGTGTTGGGTATGTTGGTTTGCCTTATGGGCTGTGGTTTATTGGCACATTGAGTCTGTGGGCTATGTGTCATTTGGGTTGTGTTGGGGGGTGAAGGTTGCTTGCGTTTCTGCTTTGGAGGTCTCTGTTGCTTGAGCAGATTATTATTGAGAGCCTCTGCAAATGTTTTTGTGTTTCTGTGTGTGGATTTTGGTGGTGTAGGTTTAGTGGGACTATGTGATGAGTGTGGTGTGGTGCAAGTGTTTACCTTCTCCTCTTGACTGTCAAGCTCAGTCTTGGTTGGAGAGAGCTCTACCTCCAGTTTGGCTAGATAAGTGCATCTCTCACAGGTTGTGGTGTTGGGTGGTAGGAGCAGAGGGCTGTCTGTGTACATGAGGCAATTGCTACATTGCCTCAAGATGCCTAGATTCATCAGATAGACAGAAGAGAACACTGGGAGCTGACCCTTGGACATGCCTGCATAAAAAAATACTACTTTATTCTAGACAAGTGAAGAAAGTGAGAATAAGAGCCGTTTTTCTCTAAGCAATTGAGGAAAGTAAGTAGAAAAACTGTTTTCCTCTAGGTAAAGAGGAAGGTTGAGTGCTGTAGTAATTTGTAGCTTATTTATGCTAACAACAAGTTCTGAATAAGTGCTGTGCACGAATAAAGAAATTCAAGTGCTAAAACTAAGAATCTGTACCTGGATCTTGTGGTAGATAGGCTACATAGTGCTTACCACTCCCACTGATAAGCCAGAAGGCTTCCCTCCAACACAGAAAGGCTTTGGGGGCTCAGCAAATCTGTGTCTGGACTAAACTAGTCACAGGAAAGGCATGAAACAAGGTTACAAAAAAAAATTTTTTTTGGAAAGTGGAAAGAAAACATAATTCAAAATTAAGGACCTAAGTGGCTTGAAACATGAAATCTCACTGCTTGTTAACCAGTATCCCTAAAGCAGTTGCACATATCTTTTTGAAGGGGCTTTCTTAGAAAGTCTGTTGTATTCTGGCAGAGTTTGCAGGGTTTTTATTTTAGTAGAGAGACTATTAGAGGTGGCATGCCTAAGGCTGGATGAGGGTAAGGCTGTCATCATGGCTAGTCTTCATGGAGTACGTTTGCTCTCTGAACATCAGTTTTCTTTTTAGAGGGGGAACAGTATCCTGGCTTTATGACTTTAAACAGTAATATGCTTAAGAGAAAATTGGTCTTGGAAGTTACAGGGAGCCAGCTTAGCTCTTTGATTAGATCACATCGATGAGCACAAGTCTTTCCACCTCCATTTGCCCACTGTGTCTAACTGTGGGAAGTCACTTAACCAGATAATGCTCCCAAGTTGTACCCGAAAAGGGACACTTGTGTTCATTCAGCTTACCCACTTACAAACCTGTAAAAAAAAAAAAAAAAAAAATATTCTGTCTCAAGAGAACAGTTACACCTTTTTCTGTCATTATTAAAGTGCTCTGCTATCATGCAGTGTTTTCTTTAATGGTCTCTTCAGATACAGAAGTACCCTCCCCTTTTTAATCATCATCAGGCAGTTTTCCTCCTTAGAGTTGGGGTGTCACATCACCTGTTACTATATCTCAATTCGATGCCAATCTCTTGCCTTCTCTGTTCACGCCTGACTGTTGCAGGTCTTCTCTCCCACAATCCATCCATCTCTTTACTGGACACCCTCAGTTCCTCTTGCCTTCATCTTGTCCGACTCAAATCGTCTTCACCAGACTGTCTTCCGCTTTCATGCATATGTACCAGAACCACCGTAATCTGTTCTTTTTGACTTTTTCTAGAATTAGAGCTACTTGGACTTCTGCACTAATGTTCTCATTTCTTTGTCTGCCCCACACTGTGCATCATACCACCCATCTCAGGAACTTCATCTTTATCACCTGAAGCTTTCTCAACTACTCTGCCTCCACTGCTCAGGTTTCCATACCATACAGTAGTACTGGTCACACCATTGTTTAACACACCTTATTTTTCAGTTTCTTTAGCATTCTTCTATGATTCACTACCCTTGACACTCTGTGCCAGCAGGCTGTAGGCTCCCCTAATTCTTACTTTGACCTCCTCATTCTGACTACCACTCCTCCCATGTTCTTGAAGCTGTTAATTTTTCCAATATTTTCCCCTTCTATCTCAATTCTCATCTTCTTCTGACTTACCTCATTTGTCGCCTCTGTACTCAGGTTCATTCCATGTGCTTTCAGTCTTACATTCCATTCCCCTATCTCTTGCAGAAGTTCTTGTTCAGAGTTTATCTGTAATGCCTCATCATCTGCATACAGCAGCTTTGTTGATCTGTCTCCTCAGACTGGTTTGCTAATGTAGTCCATCACTAGTATAAACAGTAGTGGGCTCAGAGCTGAACCCTAATGCACCCTCCTCACTCCCAGTGGGAACTCCTCTGAGTCCAAACATTTGCAAGTAATTGTGTCATTGGGTCCTTCTACACAGTCTGCATTAATTCCACCAGTGTTTTGGGGACTTCAAACCATTGCAGGACTGCCTAAATCAGCTTTCTTGGGACCTTGTTATACATTTTCTCCAAGTCTAGCAATGCACAGTTGGACTCTTTTCCCATCTCATAGATTTATAGGCAAGTAGTAGGCTATTTGCCTTTATAGGCCATTGTAAGGCTACCGAATTTCTCTTCAAAGGTAAGAATCAAACCCTATATCATGTGTCTGTGAGGTAAACACCTTAACCATTACGCCTGCCTTTACAGCTTCTTCTCAGCTATTCGTCCCACCTCCAACATTGGGTCGGTTGTGCTGCATCCTGATCTGAATCTGAACTGCTCATCTCACAAATTACTTTTTACTACACTTTGCATTCATTTTTCAACCAACCTAGCCAGAACTTTTATGCAGTGTAACAGGAGTCTGAAACCTCTATACTGCCTACAGTTGTGAATGTCCCCTTTGACCTTGTGCAGCGGCACTAGTATGCCTATTCTCCAGTCCTCTGCCATATGCCCCTCTCTCCATACTGCCATGAGTACCCTCAGCCATTTCTCCCCAACCCACCCATCATCTTGATCATATTTTTCGTGAACTCATCTGAGCTTGCAGCTTTCCCTGACTTCATTTTTCCTTAGTGCTGTTCTTACTTCTTGTAGGGGTAGTCTCTTCTTCTTTCATGGTGGTCTGTGTCTAGGGCTTTCATGATTCAGAGGTGCTGGAAATACTCAACATCTGCCATTGATGTACGCAGACTGGTGAGCAGACTGTTGCCGATATCCCTTATGAAGGGTGTCTGATGACGGTCTTCTCTGAACTGCATCTTTGCTTGGAAACCTGATAGACAGCTTCTTTGTACCATCTACTGAATCCCTTTCTAGAAGCTGGTAGTGTGCCTCATTTCTTACTCTTCGCTACTGCAACTGCTTTCTTAGCCTCTTAGTTAGTTAACCAGAGTTCCTTCTTAACCCGGTCCATCTTTTCTACCTCCCACTTTTTCCTGCACAACTTTTTTTGATGACTCCCTGGACTTTTCCATTTTCACCACCGGCTTCCCTTAAATGATTAGAGAATTTAGTGTGATGACTACTGTCCCATCTCTCTCTAACCCACTTACCTTTCCAGTCCTTTTTGATGGCAGTTTGTGAAGTGATATGTAATTTACGACTAAAGAAATACGTCACCTACATTTCCTGAACGTTTTAACAGAAAAAAAAAAAAAAAATATATATATATATATATATATATATATATTTGCAAGGGGGCAGGCACCCCTACTTTGTAAGCCCTCACATCCCATTACTAAAACACACTAACTTAAGCACCCCTATTTTGTAGGCCTTACACTCCCTTACTAAAATATACTGACTTCACAGTCACAGAGAAAATGAATGCAGAGCAAATCACATGCTACTGCACAAGCAGAAAATGCACTGCTAGTGACAGTCTATGAAAAATAATGAATAATGAACTCAGCAATGGCATGTTGAAACCTCGTCCAGATGAAATTCAAGGAGTAGTAGCGTTGTCGCCTCACAGTTAGACGTTGCCCGTTCGATTCTCAGTTAGAGGCTAGAGCGTCTTCTGTGTGACGACATGCGTGAATGGGCGTTCCTTCGTTGAAGGTTGTGCATTAGGCCCGTCAAGCCAGCACGTAAAACTCTACTGCCAATCATTAGCGGACCGGAGTTCCACTGTGGCGACCCCTAACCGGGAAAAGCCGAAAGACGCAAAAAGTAGGGCAACGCTTTGTAACTTGGCGTGGAGCTTTCAATTTACTCTGCAAACTGGCACTTGCCCTCTAGATTCAACTGAGCTGACACAGTGCAATTAACAGATGGACCAATAGAAGGCACAGCAAGAAAAACATGCCTGAGTAAATGTTTTATTTATTCAATCATTTATCTTTACATTTGGTGTAATGGTTGATTTTGAACTTTTCACACTTAAAGTCTCTGAAAGTTTAAATGTTACTGTTAACATTAACTGAATATACAACAAGCTGCAATTAAAACGGGCAAAAGTTCCTTGGTACCATATACTATGTACAACTAGACACAGATAAACATTAACAATTATGGTTTGGATAATTCTGGAGGCAGACATTCATTATCAGCTCTATTCTGTTTTCTCTTTCATATGACTAAGCAATTTTTTTTTTATTATTTTTTTTTATCACTCATGTTATGACATGCAAATGTGATAATTTTGTTTACTGCTAACACAGCTTTAACTCCCACATTATGACTAAGCTAATTATGGGTGCCACTCACTACACACAAATCTATCACCTCCCACATCAAGGACTAATCAACTTGATGAAATATGCTTACTCAGAGTTACTTAATGAAATATGCTTACTGAGGGTTACAAATTGCTTTGCACAATCAGTTGCATTTCAATAATAAGTGGGCAGAGTACTTTATCTAGAAAATATGTTCAGATTTTTAACCTAGTTCCCTGTATGCATCTCTGAAAAGTGAGCCTTCTATGTGAAATACCGATCAATATCACAACTACAGCACCATTACTTGTTTTAAAAAAATGAAACTTTTAAGTGACAGCTTGATAATCAAATGACTGGCAGTTGGAAAAAAAATTGTTATTAAATATGTGTGACCTCAGGAACACATTACTACCAGATTCAGATTTATGGTTATATGTGGCAACATATTAAATCTACTCACACAATTAATACTTTTTTCCTGGGCTAGTTTGGCAATACATACCTAATTAATTCAAAGGGTAAAATCAGTTTTCCCAACAGCAGTATTTTAAGAGACTACAGAATAGAATGTTTGCGAAAAAGCACCTTAAAAACTTCTCTTTAACTTAAAAGTGCAGAGTCACCGATCTGTTCTTTCCAGTATTCAAGTGAGAATGTAACAGTCCACTAGCTCTATACTAATCCATGTGTAACCGATGCAAATGAACAGAGTGGAATAAGACAATAGTACGTCACACTGCCCTAATGTGGCTTCATTTATGCTTACATTAGAGTCAGAGAAGTTGGATTTCAGAAAGCTCTGTTTTGGGTCATAAATTACTGAGTTGTAAAAAAAACCTCCCCTGTAAGAGTAGTTACAAGTATAACCTGTCCATTTTCTTACATGTAAATATCAATGCACTGACTTTACTACAGCCCTTCTGCTTTTTGTTGCATAGGTTATTTTTGAACTCAAGTACAACATTTAAACACATTCAGAAATACTTTTTGTTTGTGTAACTGCGAAACTGCTATAATAAATAAAGGGTACTTACGTATTATCACAACCAGATTGCACATCTCTCGCAAGCAGGTTGCAAATCACTCATAACTGTGCAAATTATGGACAAATGAGTCATTGCCTGTACTGTCATGAATTCTAAACAATTAGTAACCTGGAAGCGACATTTCACACTTCTGTTATTCGTAGTTGTTTCGACCTGAGTGCCATGTGAACCCAGAGGACTGGCTTCTTCTGAAAGCCGGTTGCGAAAAAAGCAGTAATGCAGTTTCTCGGCTTTATCTTCTTGACATACTATTTCGGCCCCTAGGAGTGATATCCTCTTGTATGTGTCTTAACTGACACCACAATGTTAAAAATTTCATGTTTGTGCACAATGTCTTGTCACAGTTCTGAGATGGCTTAGGAACAGTCAACCTGTAACACATCAGTGGGGTAAGGGAGTAGCCAGAAAATGTTATCCGTTGACCGGACTACGTTTTCTGGGTGTCAGCATAGGTCTTCTCTGCTTCCACTTTTCAGTACAGCAGAGAGAAACAGTGGTGATCATTGAACATCTACATAATTTTCACAGTGTTTATATCTACACAAGTTGTTGTGGCATTGGGATTCAGAGGCATTAACTTACATTGTCTTGTTGTATTCTGTTGGCACAGTTGGGTCCACTGTGTTTAAAATGAAAACCGTTGCTGACTGACCTGAAGGCGGAAGAGGACTTTGGGGCTCAGTAGTGCTCCTGGGTGATTAGACAATGTCAGAGAAAGCTGTTTAGAACCTTTTCCAACCCCTGCCACAGCAGAAACACTCGTTTGGCCATAACTTCAAGGATTCTAAGAGATGTGCAATCTGGTTGCGATAATACGCAAGTACCAAAAAAAGTAAGCTACATGAATAATGGTCACAAGATGTATATCCCAAGGTCTAACAAATTATGTCAAAAATAATTAAAGGAAGGGAAAAGGTAATTGCAAAATGTGAAGAAAAGACATAGTAACAGTAAATGAAAGGCATGTACTAAGAAATAATGCATGAGGGGCGTCCACTGCACAGATATTACTGTACTTGCAGAGGCATTGTGATTGTAAAGCACAAATAAAATGGGCATAACCTCGCAACCCAAATGTGACCCACAAATCTGATTTATAGGGGATGATTTACTGACTGCCTCTGTCCTATAGAGACATAGGAGCCAGACCAGGGTGAATTTCCGATTAACCATCCATTGATCCAAGTTGTGCTTAAATAGGGATAGGAAGGAACTCTGCTTAACATGGATGGGAAGCCTGTTCCAGAGAATGGAAATTCTCCGAGAAATATCCGTCTCTCCCAACATGTATTTATGTTGCGAGCAAAATTCAGGTATTTTAATCTAGCAGTTTTGATGCTGTTTGTTATGTGGATGTGCAAAACATTCATCAAAATAGGGTCCAGGGATGCCCTGTATGCACGCAAAGACACAAAAGACAATCACAAGGCCTTCTTTAGCTATGTTAGAAACCTGGGTGGAAACTCCCAGACATGCTCAGAGTTGGTCCAAAATGACACAAAATGCACTGAACCCACAGACACTGCCAACATTCTGGCAGACAGGTTCAGTGCAAATTTCTCCTCCCCCTCCCCCTCCCCCCCAAAAGGAGAAATATCTATCCCAGCAGAGTGTAGCCTCCCTAACATCTCAGATGCCCAGGTGAGAGCAGCCCTCTCCAAAGCTAAAAACACAGCATCAATGGGACCAGACGGTGTCCCGGGCTGTGTGCTACATGAACTCCAAGAGGAACTAAACCCGCACATAAGGCTGCTGTTTAATCTTAGCCTTACTACAGGATACGTACCCAAAGAGTGGCGTACAGCAACAGTGGTCCCACTCCACAAAGGCGGTGCTTCTACGGACCCTGGAAATTACCGCCCCATAAGCTTGACGAGCCTGGTCTGCAAAGCTATGGAAAGAATTATTATGGAACTCATAAACAAAGACATTGGGGACTTACAGACATTGGATCCTACCCAATTTGGCTTTCTCAAGGGCAGATCCTGCCTTTTGAACTTAGTCGACTTTTTTGAAACAGTCACTAAGGCCACTGATGAGGGTAAGGCAGTTCACACAGCCTACCTTGACCTTGCAAAAGCCGTCGACACAATACCCCACTCAGGCATCATAGACAAACTCACCAGCTTAAATGTAAACCCATATGTCACAAGATGGGTTGCAAACTGGCTCAAGGACAGAACCCACAGGGTCAGAGTTGCTGGAGCCATGTCAGACTCAAAGCCGGTCACAAGCGGTGTCCCACAGTGCTCAGTCCTGGGACCCCTTTTGTTCGGCATTTATTTCTCTGAGGTGCAGGCAAACATAGGAGGATTATGGCTGGCAAAGTTCGCAGATGACTGCAAACTGGGCGCCATAATTGATACTCCAGCGGACACAAGCATCCTTCAGACAGGCCTCATAGAAATGGATAATTGGTGCCAGAGCCATGGCCTTAAGCTGAATGCCAAAAAATGTATAGTCATACCCTTTGGGAAAAACAAGGTACCCACAAATTACCACATAGGTGGTAATCCATTAAGTACGGAAGAGGTAATCAGGGACCTAGGGACCCAAGTTGACAGTAACCTCTCATTTGACACGCACATTGCCAAAGTGGTTAAGAAGACCTTCTATATTGCCCACCTTATCACAAAGGGATTCACATCTAGATCAAGAGAGGTCATTGTGCCCCTGTACTCTTCTCTTAAAAGGCCCATGATTTAGTACAATGCCCCATTTGGAATGTATCTTACCCGACACCTGCAGCAGTTGGAAAGACCCCAAAAGTTCCTCACCAAGAGGATAAAAGGTCTCAAACATATGTCATATGCTGCCCGGCTGAAGAAACTCCAGCTCTATTCAGTCGCATACCGCCTACTCAGAGGTGATCTATGCCTGACGTACAAGGCCATGTCCAGTCCAGAATTAATGGACATGCTCCACCTCAGAAAATCCAAATCCATCAGAGCCACGAGAGCAAGAGATCTGAACCTCAACACAGAAATAAACAGGACGTGCTGGAGGGACAGATTCATAACCCAGAGGCTCCCCACACTCTGGAACAGAATCCCAGTCCATGTTAGGCAGAGCCCCTCACTAACTCTCTTCAAGAAAAATCTTGACGAGTGGATGGGAGATCGTAGGTTTACCCCGGGGGTCATCTCTGTGTCACTACTAGACAGAGGCACAGTAAACTAAACCCTAAATGGGCATAGTATTCTCATCCTAAGGGGTGTTGAAAGCCACACACACACACTCTGGCTAGGCTTATAAATGCCCTAGGGCAGATAGCCTAGTACGAACCTATGAACCTCTTAGAAGTCTGTATGACACTGACTTAGAAGACAGGGCTTTGAGGTGCTCAGCATAGGACATTGTGTTTACTCCCTGTATTCTTTTTGTAAGGAGCCACTGTGAATGTTCCAGTTGCTGCATGAGTCTGATCAGCTATACACCGAAGGGGGCATTATTTATTTACTGACATTGGATTATACTCCATGATGGGCCTGATGAGGGCTGCGGACCTAGGTGCCATGCCCTTGCTTATAAGTTGAACAACACAGAAGGATTTTCTCACTACCTTGCACACATGCTGGTCAAAGGCTAGGTTATATCTGCATGAGTTTGCAGATCCCTGACTAGTGAATCAACTTTTCAGGGTGTTTAATTGATGACATAGTTACCCAGGGTGGCAAAAATCCCAAAAGGTACTGTAATGCAGTTCTTGTTATTGAGTTTTAAGCTACGACTTTGGCACCAAGTGTTTGTATTAGACCTTCCTGAAGAGTGTTCTTATCTTGTAGGGATTAAACGACTGCTCCTAGTTTGCAATCATCAGCAAACTTGATTAGCCAGAAGTCTTTGACATTGGCTTTGACTTCTGAGAAGTAGATGCCAAATAGGAATGGGCCTAGCACAAAGCCCTGGGGGAATCCACTGGTGACTGTCTTTGCTGATAATTTCCATGACAATTCTTTCCACAGATTTGCAAATAAGACTAGTCAGACTAATGGGTCTGTAGTTTCCAGGATCTGTTGAAGGTCCTCACTTATAAAGGGGGGTGACTGTCACAGTCCTCCATTTACATGGCACAAAACCGGTTTTAAAACTATAATTAAATAATGACTCCAGGGGTCTAGATAAGTCATATTTTAGACTCTAGATAAGTCATATTTTAGACTACTCAGGAGGCATCCCGGGATGTTACTGGGGCCCACTGAGGCAGTGTTTTTGGCTTTAGTGAGTTCAGCCAGTACCTTCTTCCTAGTTACCATTGGCGGTGTTATGTTTGAGGGTATTATTGGGGGGTGATTGGGGTGGGGAGGTGGGGTAAAGCTGGAACCGATTTTCTCCACTAACAGGTTTACTATATCACCAGGCTCGGTGAATATGGCACCATTAACCACCAGTTCATCCCACTGCTGTGTGTTGCCCTTGAGGTTTCTGATATGGCTGTAGATGACCTTATGGTTATCTAGCTGGAGAAGGCCTTATGGTTTTAATTTTATTATTGGACTTTCTGGTGGACAGGCTGGGTTTATTTCCTTATGTATTGACAGACTTGATTTTGTAGTTCATGGTATTCTCACAGGTACTCAACACCACAGTTCAAAAGCTTCCACTTGCCAGTACACGACCTTACTTTAATTCCATCACTCCTAGCCATTTGTTATTATTGTGAAATTATAGCTTTGACTATACAACCCTTTGATAATGTGATGTCTTTACTGTTTAAAATCTTATCCTGTTAAGAAGCTGTCTCTTCCAAGAAGAGAGCACCTTTTAAATTATGTGGATGCAAACATTATCTGTAGTGATCCTTGAGCTCAGGAAAATAAACCTGTCAGTGCCTCCACTTCTTCCTTGTCTATCTGCAATGAATTAATAGGGCTACATGACATCATTTAGTTTTTTTTTTTCTTTTTTGATATTCAGCAGCAATCCTGCTTTAACGCTATCTACTTTCACCATCAGACAAGTCAACTCTTCCTCACTTTTAGCGGAGTGGTCTCTTCTGCATATCTAAGGATGTCACTAGTTTTCCAGGCAGATTTGATTCCAACAACTGATTTATCTAACCCAGACATTCACATGATATATTCAGAGTATAAATTACATAAAAAAGATGACAATATACAGCCCTTTCCCACTCCTTTCCCAGCCTTGAATCAGTCAGTTATACCACATTTGTTTTTATATGTTCATAGGTTCATAGAAGGTTATTAGGCTAGCGGCCCTAGAGCCTTTATAAGCCTAGCCATGTTAATTCCAGGTTGCCCCAATTGTCCTCGGTTAGATGGCCATACTTAACACATCAGCACTGACTACCCCTGTCCATAAGGGAAATGGGTGCCACCCCCTGGGTGAATTTGCAGTCACCCATCCATTTGTTCAGGTTGTGCTTCAAAGGGGTCATTGAGGAGCTCTGCTTTACATGAATTGGAAAATTTATTCCAGAGCAGCGGCAATCTTGGGAGGCATACCTGTCTCTCCAGAATGTTCTGTTAATATCACTGTCTAGGTTGAGATCCCTAGAGCGAGTGGCTCTAGTGCCATTTGACTTGTGGATGTGCACCATTTCAATTATGTCAGGGTCAGAGACTGCCCTGTAGGCCAGGCACAAGTCACCTCTCAGCAGCCTATATGATAGAGAGTACAGTGACAGGGCTTTCAGTCTATCCACACAGGTCATGGTTTGGAAGCCCTGTATCTTCTTAGTGAGAAAGCTCTGTGGTCTCTCCAGCTGCAGGTGTCTGGTGAGATATGTGAAGGGAGCACTGTACTCTATTAATGGTCTGATTAGGGTCTAGTAAAGTGAGGTTATAACATCCTTAGACCTGGTTGCAATGCCTTTACTTATGAAATGTGCAATGCAGAAGACTTTCCTTACCACTGTGGAAACCTGGTGGTCAAAGTTCAGATTGCCATCAACCTGTGTTCCCAGATCTTGCACCAGTGGGTTTAAACTTAGAAGAGTGTTGTCAATATTGTAACTGGTGGGGATTTCTACTTTGCCAAATGGGATAACAGTGTACTTTTTGCCGTTTAGTTTTAGATCAGAATTTTGGCACAAGTCATCTGTTTGTCTTAGCCCCTCACGTAATATGTTAACATCACTGGCGGACTCAATGCTGGGACCTAGCTTACAATTATCAGTGAACTTAGTAAGCCAAAAGCCATCTATTTTAGCCGGGACTTCTAAGAAATAGATTTAATATAGAAAAGGCCCAGTACAGATCCTTGCATTAAGCCACTGCTGATGGGTTTACTGGTAGAGGTGGAGTCACCATCTTTGACGGTATGTTTTCTGTTGGTGAGCCAGTTTGCTATCCATCTAGTGATGTAAGGAATAACACCTAGTTGGGAGAGTTTTTCAATGATACCTGCGTGGGGTATTGTGTTTAGGCTTTGGCTAGGTCCAGACAGGCAGTATACACCGTCTTAATTACATTCAGGGGTTTGGTGACTTTCTTAAAAAAGTCTACCAGGTTCAATAAGCACGAGCTACCCTTAAAGTCAAACTGGGTTGGGTCTAGAGTTGAAGGTCGCCTATTTCCTTGTTGATAAGGTGCATGATGATCCTTTCCATGGCCTTGCAGATGAGGTTGCTTAGACTTATGGGTCTATAGTTCCCAGGGTCAGTTGATACCCCCCCTTTAATGCAAGGGGATTACTGTTGCTGTTTTCCATTCTACTGGTACAAAAACAGTTCTCAGGCTATGGTTAAAGAGAATGGCAAGCGAGTCAGCTAAGTCCCGTTTTAGATTTCTTAGTAAGTAACCTGGGATGTTATCTGGTCCAAATGAGGCCGACCTGATCTCTAGAAGTACTAGATAGAGAACTGGTGTCAGGTATACTTTGGATTATGGCTGGTGGGGATAGGGGGGTAAAGTTTGTGTCAAATCTGTCAGCTAGCAGGTTGGCACTATCCTCTGGTATAATGCGAGTGGTACCATCTACTACCAATCTGGCACATAACTGGGCACTTTAGATTTCAGACGTAGTTAAAGAATGCCTTATGACTGTCCTTGGCTAGGGATGCTATTTTAGCTTCATAATTAGCTTTAGAAGACTTTTCAAAACGTCTGATTTCCTTGTTCAGTCTATGGAGGGAATTCTTCCTATGCAGAGGCAGTTGCCTCTGGTTCTAGGACATCGGTTTCTTCCTTTTGTTATACAATCCGTTTATACTAGATGTCCACCAAGGTGGCTTGTTTTTTTGGGAAGGCCTGGTTTTAATCTGGTCAAGTACAGCCGGGTCTATACGGTTGCTAAGATGATTATACAGGGCATTTGTGTACAGATCTGCATAGGAGTCATTATTGCCTGTGACTGCAGGGGGTGTAAAACTTTTTATGCCATCACTTAGTAGGCTGCAGTTTGCTTTGGAGAAATTCCTTAGTTTTTTTCTCCTTTTGAGCATGTGAGGTCCAACATTTACTTTTTGAACGAGACTGATTTATGGTCTGACCTTACCAGGGAAGACATCACACAAGGGCCAGTGCGGTGACCACCCATGTTGAAGAGTTCTACACCAGGGACATTAGAGCCCCTTGTGGAAATGCAGACAGTCAATCAATGCAAATGGTCTGGAACAAAATCCAGGAACCTCTGGGCGAGCATGTCTGAGCTTGTGTATGTTTCCCAGTCAACGGAGGGATAACTTGAAATCTCCCATGACTAAGGTACTGGCCTGTATGGTGAGTGACTCCAGTAGGTTCAGGTAGGCAATGTGCTTTTCTTGATTCATGGAAGAGGACCTACAGCTAGCAGTGATGTGGTAGGGTGTTTTGCCTACAGTTAATTGGGCATGGAGTAGTTCGAGACAGTTGTATTGTTTGACCAATCTCGAGGTGTACTTGGCTTTAATGAAGATGGATACACCTCCACATTTGGTTCTTTCACAATAACTCCAAGGTCTGAATGTATGGAAGGCATTGTAGCCTTGCACAGCTGGGGTGCTCTCCACGGCCTTGAACCATGTTTCAGTGACTGCACAGACATCAGCATCTTCCAAGGGGAGGAGTGTTTCCAGAGAGTGTAGTTTCGTGTTTAGACTTTGCCTAAAAAAAGGCACTATGAGGAAGCAAGCACTTTAGCCAGTAACTGAAAGCCTAGGGTAGACAGGTGCAGACCATTTCTGGCAAAGTAGTGTGGTCTGTTGACCATGTCTTCCTAGACTGACAAATACTGGATCTTCCTGGACTGACACCAGAAGCTAAGCCAATTGCTGAAGTCAATCATTTTTTGTTTATATTGTGGAATCATCCTGGGTGAAGGCAGAATGCTCCTTAGGGTTAGGGTCATACCTGCCTGGGAAAAATAATCTGAGAGTTCAGTCCAGGAAGGCACATCTTAAGTCATTCACCCCAACATGGACTCAGAGTCATAACTGTACTTGTTACCCATTCTAAAGACTTAAACCTTGCCTGTGATATAAATAAGACCTGCTGGAGCGATAGGTATGTATCCCAGAGACTACGCCATCTATGAAACAGGCTCCCCATCCATGTGAAGCTGAGAGCAAAGTTCCTCCCTAACCCAATTCAAGTGCAACTTGGACAATTGGATGGGAAACCGGAAATTCATCCCTGGTTTGGCACCCAAGTCTTTAATGGGCACATGTAACCTGTAAATGGTTCATCTCCCAGGCCCATGTTTACACTTTTCAAGTGTATCAGAACTTGTCAGAGATTTGGGATCCATGGCTAGGTTTAAAAAGACCCTTGTGGTGGTTAGCCTAGTAAACAACTATGAACCTATGTTGCTGAGTGACCTGAGTGTATGCGAGATCGGATGGCTCATGGCACCCTACAGGGAGCTGACCGTGACCTTCTTGTCCAGCCTGGTGAGGGGACATCTGTGTGTCTCACTATAGTCTCCTTTTATCATGAAATTAGGTTTTGAGGTGTTTTGCCTTAGAGGCTTATTTGGTGAGACACGGATATGTGCATTGTTATGTGCAGTGATTTCTGCACATGTTGAGGTGTGTGCAGATAATTTGTGCTTGGGAGGTCTCTGATCTTTAGGTAGGCTTCTACTGAGTACCTCGGCATATGGGGGTTTATGTGTTGTGTCCTGAACTTATGTGAGAGGTGAAGTGTGTAACCTGACAACCTGTTTGATTGTCTTGTTTCTTGTTATATGAGAGGACTGTTTCCAAATTGATAGTGTAATTACATCTCTCACACAGTATTTGTTTTATTCAGGACTAAGTGGTGGTTGTCAGTATACATCAGGCAATTACTACACTGCCTCAGGATGCCCAAGTGAATTATGCCGGCCTGAGAAATGGTGGGAAAGTGACCATCCATAATGGCAGGTTTATACCACAGTACTGTTGGGGAGTGGGTACGTTAGATCAGTTTATGATGCAGGAATAACAGTGGAGCTTATACTGTTGATACTTTAAGGTGAAGAGCTGTGGCGATGCTGTTCAGTGTGCAGCTGAGTTGCCTGCAGAGCAACAGGGGACTTGGGAACATTCTACTGACTGACGTCTAAGGAAAATTTAAGTTTCCAGGAGTCTGTGTCTATACAGGGCAGTTCTAGACCGTGTTGCACAATGTGCAGCTGTGAGAAAACGTGAGGCTTAAATAGAGGTAAAATTCAACAGTTTTAAGATGAACTACCAATGAGAAAGCCCCAAACTGTACCTTTTTCCAGCAATCGCCAACTCAGATGGAACCTGAGCTACACACTTCTGCCACAAGAGTGCAGGGAAGCCCTCTTAATGTAAGATACTGTTGCTTCTTGTTCTGAATCACAGAGTCCTCAGGAGGCAAATAACATGACACAGTATTGCCATTACTCTAAGAACTTGCCACAGTCTATTACGGTCCACACAGTCAAAACCTTTATTTACAGCAGCCACTGAACTGAAAGTATATGTTTTTATGGCACTCCCTTACTTTCTGTAACATCCAGCAGAGGCTGGCAATTTAATCTCTGGTGTCTCTGTCCCTTCTACAACTAGCATGCCCACCTGGCAGCTCTCAGTCCGTACACAGTCCAGTCTATCTTGTGGGGTCTTCAGTAATAAATGCTAGCATATGAAACAAGTATAACTGTAAGATAATTTGAGCACTCTTTTCTTGACCCCCTTTTTGGGATTGAAATATAAACGGACCGCTATTATGTTTTGCAAATTTGCTGGCAAATTTCAAGCAACACTGTAACAGCATAACTTTTGTAGTACTTTAAACAATTCAGCTGGAAAGCCTGCAGCCTTGTTATTAGCAATGCTTTCTAGAGCTCATTTAACGTCACTCTCCAGGCTGTCTGGCTTCAGAGTGGAGAATATAAACCATTGTGTGTACCTGTGATGTTACGGTTCTTCTTACACAGTTCTGTATGTTCCGGTCAGCCCTACTTAATACCTTCTGCTTCTATTACATCCCTCCCATCTTTGTCTTTTATCAAGCCCATTATTTTCTGGAAATTTCCCTTAATATCACCAATCGTCTTGAACAGATCTTGTGTCCTTTTCATTCTGGTAACACTATCACTGTTGCACCCCAACAGAAAAAAAGTGATTTTGCTGTGAGGAGAATTTTGCTGCTGGTGTATCAAATAGTCTTTCATGATGGAATGGTGCAATGACAGTGTCAACAGTATATGAGGTTGGGTCCCAGAAATGTTAAAATGTATTCCTTAAACATTTAAAATTGGTACAGTTACAAATAAATGGTTGACAGACTTCTGGAAACAGTGGAAATACAGCAAATAATGGTAAGGCTATGAATGAACTGCTAATAATCATTACAATACAGTCCTGTGTTTATTTCCCAGTCTTCACTTGTATACTGTGCAACTCTGTCACATGACCAACTGGGCATGGAAGAACTGGATTGGAACTTGAGGGGCTCATGCTAGCCTGCCCATGTTAGGGGAAGAGAACTGGTGGTTTTACAGTGGCAGATTGCTCCTATGTAAACAGAAGTTTACACAACAATATCCATAACCTGGATGGCATGGGCTTGCTGCTCGCAAGCCAGTAACAGTAGCCTTAAGAATGTAGGTGTGTGTGTGTGTGTGTGTGTGTGTGTGTTTAGTATGGGGAGTATGCATGTGTCTAGGGGAGGGAAGCGCAAAGTGCCCTCCAGTGATTCAGATACTCATATCAGCTATAAAGGGGTAAAGTTAGGCTGAAAAATGCCCCAATGTCTCCATCAAGCATGACATGGCTTCCAAAGGGAATAACTGACATGAAGTTCCCCTGCCTGGGGACAAATAGGATCTAAACTGAATCAAAGAAAGCTTTTTCAAAGGGTGAAGCTGGATCCTTGGACTGTTGGGATGAGGACAATCCCCCTTAGCAGCAGGCTGGAAATCAAGTAAAGGCAAAGGGGCAGAAACTTCTACGTGAATGCTAGGATGATGGCCCCCTCTTACTGGCTCTTGTTCAGGTGCAAGTAGGATAGATGGTTGGAAGCACAGAGGAGAAAAAGCACACACAAAAAATATATATCTATTCAGTTCTCCCTCTTTTTTTCCAAGAGCATATCTCTAAATTTTAATATAAAACAAAATTGTTCACATGTGATATAATAAATTGAATTTGGTAGACTTAAACTCAGCCTTTTTTTTGTAACCACACTGGCTTCCTCATGTAGTTTTACACAAGGGACCATTAAAATATAGGAAGATATGTGGCCCAAATCCCCATGAAAACATCTTGCAGTGACCACGGGCAGGAATATCATCTCTTGACTTTCTTGGTCTTATCTGGAGGAAGAAAAAATTCAACTATATTGAATTTAGGGAGTTCTAAAATGCTCTATTCTATTGTGGGGGAAAATGCAACTTGCTGCATTTCATTCTTTTATCTATTCTCTAAAACAGATTTGCTACCATCAAAATATAGTGCTGCAGAGTATCCTGAATTTGAGCTACTGGTAAACTGTCATCAAGAAATAGGAAGATATACTTCTGTGGCCTTACGCTAGAGCTAAACATTTTGTAAATACTCTTAAAGCTGTGGAGAGCCCAAATACAAGAGCTGTAAACTGGAAATACGAAAGAGTAGCACAATGTGAAGTAAGTACCGTTTCAAGTTATCATTTTGATCTTCTCTGTTACTATGACCTGACTAAAACTGGAGAAATCCTGAAATGATTTTCAGATTTTGCCCTTTCTTGGAATCATAAACACACTGGAATACAAACTTTCACCCCCAACTAGTGAGATGGGATGGGACCCTATACTGCTCTTCTGAGAAGCTGTAAGACTATCTGTATATTTGTATACAACTGACAGCTACAGTTTAAGGAGCTGATGGAGAGACAGGAAATGACGCAATTTCTACTGAAGAGTGTTGAAAAATAATGAAAACTAAATTGGTTGTGGTAATTTCTCTTTAAGAGGTTGTGCAATGCTAAAATCTGCCTTTTACTGGGTAAGAAGGGGCACAGTAGATTGGAGCAAGGAGGTCAACGAGAATTTTTTTTAAATACTGTTGGGTCTTTCTTTGTAACGCAGCACAAGAGGAAGACGGTTATTTATGCTTGAGAAGTTACTGACACACATTTTGCCGTTACCTGAAGAAATTGTCCTTTATTACACAGAAAGCTTCTAGATTAATGTGAAATGCGAAACAAACTCAAGAAAAATCTGCTTCACAGCTGATTTGTTTTCTTCTCCATTCTTATTAAGGTCAGCCAAAATATCATCAGCTGGTTTGCCAAGAGAGATAGATGAGGGCCATTTAACAGGCCAGCTTTCACATCATGACGAGAAGAGGACAATCTTAAACAAGCATGTCTCTTAACAGAAAGAGATGTAGCTAATGGCTTCTTACAGGCGTCTCCAGAATCACAGGTACACCTTAACATGTAAACGTCAGTTACATTCAGAGTGGAAGTAAGCTTGTCTAAACTATCTTTTGTGTCTCTAA
The DNA here is from genome assembly GCF_019279795.1 of Protopterus annectens. NCBI lineage: Eukaryota > Metazoa > Chordata > Ceratodontiformes > Protopteridae > Protopterus > Protopterus annectens. Next base: position 1,341,104,634 of record NC_056726.1, on the reverse strand, counting down.
CTGGGACACACTGGATAGTTTCATTTATCTGGTTGAGAACACAGCTCTGGTAAAGAAATGTGGGATAATTAACTACCCCCCCTGAAATGAGATGGCAAATGTGAAAATCCCTTTCACAAACCTCTATAACACTTGTAATTCTATGCAGTGGCAATTCTGATAGGGGAATTTTTTTCCCTTATATTACTTTAGATCAACAGAAATAGCTGCTGTGGCTTTTCTGGAGCACTGCTTGTGAAAAAGGATACTGAAAATTCAAATTAGCCAAAAACTGAAAGGTAATGCGAAGGCTCACTTTGTTTTTGTCAGTTTAATCATCTCATAGTATTTATTTATTTTTTTTTTACATGTAGGATCATTGCAGACAGTCAAAAAGTCCCCATAATATTTACTGTTTCTAACCGTGGTCAAAATTAGGTCCATTTCAGAGGAGGTCAGGAGATCTTTCCTTTTTTCTCTCTTCCCGTCATATACTAACATCAATACTGTCAGTACCATCCCACTGCAGATGGACAGGCCATCCACAGACCCGAGGAACTATACTGATCCACAAGCCTGACTAGTCCAATATGTAAAGCCATGGAAATATAATCATGGACATGTTAAATGATAACACAGGAAATCTATAGATATAAGATCCAACTCAGTTTGGTTTCATCAAGGACAGGCATGCCTACTCAATCTGCTGGATTTTTTCAAGAAGGTTTGCAAAGAAAAGGATGAGGGCAAGATAGTGCACAGTGCCAACCTCGACCTGACCAAAACATTCAACACAATACCCCACTCAAGTATTGCAAACAAACTCCATGAATTAGGTATTAACCCCAAGCCACCCACTGAAGGGCCAAATGGCTCACAGACAGGACCTAGTAAAGTAGGATAGGGAATACTACCTCCACAAAAAAAGGCTAGTCAATAGTAAAGTGCGTCAGAGCTCAGTGCTGGGGCTACTCCTGTTTGACATCCACTTCTCTGTAGTCAAGGCTAAAGTCAAAGGCCTCTGGCTGACCAAGTCTGCAGATGACTGCAAATTAGGTGCAATCACTGAATCCTCCACAAAACACAAATACCCCACCAACAAGGCCGGACACAGACTAATAACTAGAGCTGGAGTCAAAGTCCTAAACTCGATGCCAAGAAATGTATAACGGTACATTTTGTTAAGAAAGCCACCTCCAAAAATTTCTACATTGATATTACACCCTTAAGAGTAGACCCAGTAGTCAGGGATTTAGGAACACATGTAGATGGTGACTTGGCCACTGCCCATCACGTGTCTACAGCAGAAAGGAAACCGTTCTGTGTTGCACAACGTATAAGCAAGGGTATGGGATCCAAATCCAAAGATGCCACTGTTTCATTCTACTTTACCCTTGTAAGATCAGTTATAGAGTACAATGCACCCTTTGGCATACACCTGACCAGGCATATGCAACAACTGGAATGTCCAAAGAGGTTCCCCATAAAGAATATATGGTACAGAAAACAAGTCCTTAGCAGACTGCCTCAAAGCACTGTCCTTACACTCGTGTCCTACAGGCTGCTGATAGGCAAACTATGCCTGGCCTACAAAGCATCCTATGATCTAGCCTTAATGGACCTGTTGCACATCCACATAACTAAGAGCATCAGAAAGACTCGATCCAGGGACCTAAACATTGCCTGCAACAAAAACAGGACATGCTGGAGGGTCAGGTATGTGTCTCGGAGGCTATCCCTTCTACAGAACAAGCTTCCTGTCCTGTCCATGTGAAGCAAAGTTCTTCCTGCACTTACTCAAGTGAAGCTTAAATCACTGGATGGAGAATTGCAAATTTACCCTGGGTCTGGCACCTATGTCTTTTAGAGACTGGAAGCAAAACACTCAGTCACTCATACCAAAGTTTATATCTTTGCCATAGAAAGGTAATGGTCTCTTATGTTTTAACATTCTAGGAAGCATGATAAAGCTTAAAAAGCCCCTTTACTGTCAATTAGCCTAGTTTTCTCCTATGATCCTATGAGAATGTAATCTGTATAGTTTTCGGTTGGGATCTATGTGAGACTTTTAGTATTGATGCCATCTACCTGGAGGATGACGAGGCCACTGATGTAACAGCCTCCTGAACGATGATAAAGTAATTCCTTGCAAAGTTTATATTATCAAAGGTTTGCATTTGTATAGTGTCAGAGGTTAGTCAAGTCAAAGGTACTGACACAGACTATAGTAAATTCAACTCCTTTAATAGTAAAGGTGCAGAGATGTGCAATTACAAGTCTCAGTGGCAAAGCATTCATAATCCTGTCCTGACAGAACACGATTCCTGGGCATTTAGTTGTTCAAAAGAAAGAGAGGAACTGCACTGGTGCACGCATTATTTTTAAAACTGGTTTAACAGATACAAGTGACACCATTCTGAACAACTCAGAGACCAGCATTTGGATCCTTGAAGTGGGTGTTGTCGAAGTTACTACCTTAAACTGCAGAGGACTTGTGATGCTGCTTTACAAATCATATTTTTGTGTCTGCTTTCTTCTACTTTGGTAACCAGCAGAATATGAAATACTGTTTTAGTTTTCACCTCTTTTATATGGGTTTTGGAAGCCTTCTTACGTTCATATAAATTCTTTATAATACTGTGAAGTTTTTAGTCATAATTTAACAGTGCTGTAAACATTTTTGCAATCCTCAAAGGCATCAAAGCAGTGATTAAATCCCAGACAAAATAAGCAATTATATATAGAAGTCCTTGGGGTAGACATTGATTTCCTATCAAAAGCACATCATTTGAAAGACTCTCATACTGACAGGACAGACATTACCCTCAGTGGGATTTTGTGAAACAGGATCTCAGCAATGCCAGTCTTTTTTATGATGAAGAAAATATAGCTTGAAACAATCCTAAAAGCCAACAAAAAAGGTGCACAGCAAGAACACAGTATCTAATGGTTTTGATGTGGCAGGGATAAATCTTCAGAGCATGTGCCAATGCCGCTTACATGGTAGCCATGAAGCAGCAGACATCGTGCTGGTCCAGACAGAGAGAACACACATCTGTGGCAAAGACAGTCAGAGGTAATGCAGCTTCTCTGTGTTCAGTACATGCTACAGTTTACTGTTAGCCATGAGAGTACCCTCCTCTGAAGCAGGACATATATTGTGGCCTTCTGGATACAGAAGGCTGTAGTTTCAGAACTGTATACAACCGCAATCCAAGGATGTTTCTGTAATTGTTGTACCAGCCACCTTCAGATACTTCAGACAAAGATAACCAGGCTCGGCTAATGAGGCTGGCTTTAATTTCTGAAAAAGGTTACAAATCACATTATGCATTTATATAACATTTACTGGACTGCTGTAAGACACCATTTATTTGTCTAGTCTATCTTTTAAATGAATTTAGCATTCCACTACGCTTCCATTCCACCTAGGTTTATGATGTCCATACTCTCCTTTACATCAACAGTATAAAGTTTATGCAGCTTAACCTTCGCATCACCTAGAACACTGATCATGAATTAGTGACTCTCTCCACAAAATACATGTACATACAGCTTTGGGCATCTATAGCTCTACGAAGTGTACTCTAGTTGCAGGCTCATCAACTGTTCACACAAGTGATAAAGTAAAACTGTGGAATAACTCATTAAGGGTAGGTTGCATTAATTATAGGATCACTAAGCAATATTTTACAGTTAAGCGAGGGTAATGCAGGGTTTCCCATGACTGGTAGGGTTTTTTCAGGACATGAGGGCAAAGCCCAAGTAACCAAAGAAAGCCAGCTGTGAGTAAACCTGTATTACCCACACCTAACTGTGATGTACTGCTATTTTGCAAAGATATATTTTTTAAAAAATATGTCTTATCTTTTGTAAATTATGCCATTGTATGAAGGAACTACTCAACTCGATTGTTATGTAAAGGGCTGAGTCTGTATTCCATGCATCTCTCTTATGTACATACGGATGCTTAAACAATGTAGGGATTCAAAGTGCTATTTTTTAGGTTTGTTTCTTTTGAGATACGCTCAGTTTTTATTATTTTTTTAGTGCAGTTTGAGGATCGGAAACTGTTCTTTTTTTTTCTTTTTCTGTTTCACCCAAATGCACTGAAATTCATTATAATTGATGGCAAATGGCTTACTCTGAGAGAGGTTCACTTGAGTCAGACTAATTTGAATTCTTTTGTGATTGGATTTTTTTCACAAGCAATGCTCACTTTACAGTAAGGAACAAAACACTGTTCATGTTTTAGAATATTAATTATTCTATAGTACAGTATAATTATTGCTGTATTAATTAATCTCACTTGAATAGTCTATCTCAGGCAGATGCAAGTCATCTGCTAGATTTCCAAGGAATGGGGGCACCCTAATGTGTGAGACTGTAGTCTTGAGTTGTGGCTGTTGCACAACAGCCCAGCTACAAGAAAGAACAATGCATGTGCAACCTTTATTCTTTTCTAATGTCCCAAAAAAGCAGACAGGCAGACAGACTGCAACAAAGGTTCATAGGCAAGTTCTACTCTGACTGCCCTAACCAATTTCCCTTAGTGAGAATCAAACCATGTACCTCTTGCATGTGAGGTAAACACCTCGACCATTATGCCAACCCATTCTCTTCATTTACCCACTTCAATACTCTATACTAGTTTAAAGAAGCAGAATAAACAACTGGATTTAATAATCCCACACACCCCATTCGTCTTCACTCATATACAATGCCCCCTCTTTTCAATGGCTTTAATCTTGAACCCCATATAACAGAAAACACTAACTGTATAATTTATTTTTCAAATTTTGTTGGGATTGTATAAACATTTGACATGTATGCAATTTTTCCCATTAAAACCGAATTCACCAGATAAACCTTTTTCTTCAATGCTAATCTGCAAGTCCTCCATGTAAGATATATTTATTTAATTTCTATTATCAAACCCTCTCATTTATGCATAACTACAAACTCCCCCCCCCAGATTTTATCCCTAACAAAGATACTTCATTCACTGAAAAACACCCACTCCAATTTTCACACACCCAAAATGTTTTTGTTCAATGTCATTCTCCTCTCTTTTAAACATCCATTCAGACAAACCAACACTTTCCTCATTCATATTTTATTCCTAGCAACCACGACTATAAAATCTGCATATGTCAAAACTACTGGAATCTCTACTTCCTTTTGCATCACATATCTAGTATTTTTCATTTTATTAGCTACATTCATTACTAATGCAACAATATCCCACTCATGGGACATCCTTGTCTTATACCAACATTCATGCATACCTTCTTTACTCATCCAGCCATTCACTAACACTGTCACTCCATTATTTTGATATTTTTTTAATTTAATTTTTAATTTATTTGTTAACCAGGCAGGTCCGACTTGGAACGAGCTAATTTTCAGCGGAAGCTCGGGGAGAAACACTCCAGATGCATGTCTTTGTAATGTGGGAGGAAGCCGGAGCACATGGAGGAAACCTACACGAACGTAGGGAGGGCATGCAGACTCCATACAGAAGGCACCCAGCCAAGAATCGAACCGGAGATCCTCTTGCTGTGAGGCGACAACACTAACCACTGCACCATCCTCTGACTGCGCTGATATACTGACATACACATTTTCCTATATCTTTTATTACCTATTCCATACTTTTCCATAAAATCCCACAAAGCATCATGTCCTACTGTATTAAATGGTGCACTAATATCACCTACCACAAGCTTCACATCTTCCCTTTTGCTTATATCATCCACAATTTTTCAAATCTCCAATAATAATTCCTGGTATTTCTTCCCTGTATATCATATATACTTTCTTCCATAAAGTCCTTCACCCTTCATTCCATTCTCCTCTGTATTATTCTCATAAACAATGTTATAATCTGTATCATTTAATGTGTTAGGTCTCCATTTTTTACAACATTCTTTTCATCCTTTCTCCATATGAATTTTAACACCCCACTACATAGCTCTTCATAAACAACTTCTTTCAGTCATCCAAAACATTTACAGAACACTCTTTACCAGTCTCTTAATTTCTTGCACATTGCATACCTTCATACCGGATTCTGAATCCGTGTTTACTTTCCTAAGTACTTCCATCCAATTCACTAACAGTCATTTCTTTATCAAATTCTCATTTTTGAAAACTTTTTTACTTTGCATTCTCTTTCTTTTAAGTCTTGCGGATATTTTCAATATGCTGCACTATAATGCAAAATTTGCTCGTGTTCTTTTTACCTGTCCTTTTTCATTTTCCATTTCCCTCATTATACTAATATCCTCTTTTACTATTTTACCCAATTTTTCAGACATCTCCTCCTTTCCCCCTTGTAAGTAATATCTCTGCTTAAACATTAATGTCTTATTTTTTCTAGAGTTGTTATAGATTTCCTTTTCCTTATCCATATCTCTTGTATTCATCTCTAAACTCTCCAATACATTTCAGTACATCTTTCCATACTTCACTTTCGTTTACTTTCTTACATCATCCTACCAATGAAAAAAGAAAACACTTTTTATACTTCTTTTTAAATTTAATTTACCATTCAGACCAATTTTTATACCATACAATTTTCATACCATACATTTCGGCCACAAAACCTGGACCAAAATACAAAATGCAGGGGGGAGGGGTATCCATATTCATCAAGGATACCCACACCTCCATGTTAGTGGCACAGCATGATGCTTCAGAGATCATCCACGTGCAAAACTGCTATTCAAATTATAACTTGCTACAGATCACCCACCATGTCCCAGGACCCCCACTCCGCATTCCTGGAAACACTGGTTAACAAAGGTCCTACCAAACACCCTGTTATTGGGTGATTTCAATTACCCAAACATTAACTGGGAGAACTGCTCAAGTACTAACTCCCTTGCTCAACATTTCCTAGAATTTATAAACTCAAATGCCCTGGATCAACCGGTCAACACCCCCACCAGAGGTGACAACATATTGGACCTGGTCATCACCAACATGGGCGACCGGTGTTCTACACCGGAGGTCAACCCCTCGCTGGTTACATCTGACCATAAACGAATCACTCTGGATATCCACATTCTGCCACCACCCCCGGTCAAAGAAACCACAGTGAAAAACTTTTCAAAAGCAAACCACGTTACTTAAGACCGAGGTGTGAAGTTTCAAAGCCCCCATGCTAAACGATGACACTGTCCAAGCTGTAAAATCCTTTACTAATGCACTCTACGGGCACCTACAAGAATGCATGGATCGTGTTATTTCAAACAAAACCAAGACTCACTCCTCCAAGAAAAGGAAACCAGTCTGGTGGACCCCTGCCATAAACAAGCTATACAATAGAAAGAGGAAACTAGTACAGAAAAGAGTAAAATCCCAAGAAGGGAAGACATCCCTGATCAGTATCAGCAAGAAACTACGTTCCCTCATAAAATCATCCAAGGCTAGCTTTGAAAGAAAAATTGCCATGGACTCCAAAGATAACCACAAGGCATTCTTTAGCTATGTCAAGAATCTAAGTGGCAATTCTCACATCTGCTCAGAGTTAGTGCAGAATGGCACAAAATACACTGAACCAACCAACATAGCCAACATCCTGGCAGACAGGTTCAGTGCAAACTTCACCCCCCTCTCACCCCCAAGAGGGCCCATAACTATACTAGAAGAATGTAGCGCCCCTGAAATCACAGACACTCAGGTTAAAACAGCTCTCTCCAAAGCCAAAAACACAGCATCAGTCGGACCAGACAGTGTCCCAGGCTGCGTCCTACATGAGCTCAAAGATGAACTAACCCCTCACCTAAACACATTGTTTAAACTCAGCCTCTCCACAGGCTACGTGCCCACAGAGTGATGCACAGCAATGGTTATTCCACTCCACAAAGGTGGAGCCACAACGAACCCCGTGAAACTATCACCCTATAAGCCTGACTAGCTTGGTCTGCAAAGCTATGGCGCGCATAATCATGAATCTCATTAACAGAGACATTGGGAACCTACAAACACTGGAACCTACTCAGTTCGGCATTGTTGCAGATCATGCCTCCTAAACCTGGTGGACTTCTTTGAGGCAGTTACCAAGGCTATAGACGAGGGAACGGTGATCCACACAGCCTACCTAGACCTCATAAAGGACTTCAACACCATTCCCCACTCAGATATTATAGACAAGCTCACCAGCCTGAACATAAACCCCTACATCACGAGATGGGTTGCCAACTGGCTCACTGACAGAACCCACATGGTAAGAGTTGCGGGAGCTAGGTCTGACTCTAAACTGGTTGCAAGTGGCATTCCCCAGGGCTCAGTCCTAGGACCCCTCCTGTTCGGCATATAGTTCTCAGAGGTACAGGCAAGCACAGGACTATGGCTGACCAAGTTCGCAGACGACTGCAAACTAGGGGCTATAACTGATTCTCCGACTGACACAGACATCCTCCAAAAGGGTCTCACTGAGACAGATACCTGGTGTCAAAACCATGGCCTCAAGCTAAATGCCAAAAAGTGCATAGTCATCCCCTTTGGAAAAGACAAAGTACCCACAAACTATCAAATAGATGGTAGCCCCCTAAATACGGACGACATAATAAGACATCTGGGGACCCAAGTAGACAGTAACCTCTCCTTTGATAATCACATTACCAAAGTGGTTAGAAAATCCTTCTATGTGGCCCACCTAATCACAAAAGGGTTTGCATCCAGATACAAAGAGGTCATTGGGCCCCTCTACGCATCACTCATCAGACCCATCACAGAGTACAATACCCTAGTTGGGATGTAGTTTACAAGACACCTGCAACAACTGGAAAGACCACAGAAGTAACTCACCAAGAGGATCACTGGCCTCAAGCAGATGCCCTATGCAGCTCGACTGAAGAAACTCCAGCTGTACTCGGTTGCATACCGCCTACTCAGATGTGATCTCTGCCTGACATACAAGGCCATGTCCAACCCAGAACTGATGGACATGCTCCACCTAAAGAAAACCATATCCCCTCGAGACACACGCTCCAAGGATCTAAACTTCACCACAACAATAAATAAAACGTGCTGGAGGGATAGATTCCTGTCCCAGAGACTTCCCATGCTCTGGAACAAAATTCCAATCTACATTAGGCAGAGCTCCTTGCTAACCCTTCAAGAGAAACCTTGACGAGTGGAAGGGAAACAAAGTTTACCCCAGGGATCACTTCAATGGCTCTGCTGGACAGAGGCACAGGGAACTAATCTAAGGGGGCGGCGAAAGCCAACACATTCCGGCTAGACTTATAAATGCCTTCAGGCAGATAGCCTAGTACCTACCTATGATCTAGAAGTCCTTCATGGTTATATGATTCCCCCCATAACTGAAATGCTTCCCACTCTCCAAATGCATTCCATAATTTTTAATTTATTATTTTCTTTTAAAACAAGAAACATCTTTATTGAATTATCACTTATGACATTGGCAATCATACGTTTATATACACGAATACAAACCATAATGACATATTTTCAGTTACAAGCATTATACATCACTTACAATCTATGCAGTCATTGTCAATCAAACATTACATAGTTCATTCAATTCCTGCCTTCATTTAAACTTCATTCCTCCTACAAAACATTATTCTGCATGTACTGTTACCAAAATTTCAACTGTTCTATGCAATTTGCTCTTACCCTTTTCTAAAGGTCTGACACTTCCAGTTCTTTTACCATTGTTACTAAACTCACTACTTCTAGTGCAGCTGGTTTAGACTTTGATTTCCATGTTCTAGTAATTACTTTTCTGGCAGCCACCAGAATAAAACTCAGAAAGAACATACTATACCTAGACAATTCCGATTCTGTATCATAGCTCAAAAAATCGTTTCCTTAGTTACTTCAATTTGCTCAGCCAGTCTTTCTGACAGAATAGTCTGCAGTGAATTTTTAAAGTCTGCCAAATCATTACACTCCCAAAAAAATATGTTCCCAATTACCTCTTTCTTTCCCATCACAATTCCAACATTTACAATCTACCTGAGGAAAAATTCTTTGAAGTCTGCTTGGGGTATAGAAATACCTTTGCAAATACTTCCAAGCAAAGATCCAAATCTTCTAGCCTCTTTTGCATATTTGGGAGCCAAACATATATCCTCCCATTGGTTTTTTTTTTTTTTTTTTGTGAATTACTTATACAATCTCTTTTCCCAATACTTTCTAATTCATTCTGATTGATTGCTATTGTTACCATGCAATACTACATATGCCCTACTAATTATCCCTTTTTAACAGCAGCTTCAGCTCTAGATTCTAATAAAACCTCTACCAGTGCTGGTCTTTTTCTTAGGATCCCTCGCTTTTTTTCCTCTTTGCCTATACAGTGATATCTATACTTGATAGCCTGCAGTCCAAATGAATTTTTGGCCTTTCCCCATTTTATTACCTTTCCCTCTCTAGTTATTTGCTCCCAATGTCTTGGTTCCTTTGCCAGTTTATCCAGTACATTCCAGACCTCTCTTGCCTAGTCTATGTACTCCTTAATTGCAATCATCCCAATTGGCAGAATCTCCTTACTCCATCCCATGTTGGCTTACTTCTTAGAATACTTTCTGCTACTTTATGAACATAATATTCTGTATGGTTATTGTTAAACAAAACCTTACAGATCTTTATCACTTTCTTCCCTCCTAGCTTCCAAATTTCCATGGAATACTATCTATTCCTGGAGACTCTCCTGTAGACTGTTTATACATTGCCATTTTTATCTCGTCATCTCCTATCCTAACTGTTGGTAATTAAGCCTCATCTGCCTCTAACCTTGGCATATTTAATTCTTCCACAAACATTTCCATTTCTACTTTTTCTAGATTTCCCAATTTCTCTGCTTTATACAGATATTCATAAAATTTCACAAATATTTCTAATATCTCTACAGGATCTCTGTTTACTTTTCTTGTTATAATCACTGTAAGCTTGGCAATGACCCTTTCTACTATCTGTTGCCTGAGTTGTTGCGCTAAAAGTTTTTGTACTCTGGAGTTATAAAAAAATAGTTGCTTAACAGCAATCTTCCTAAACTCATGCACATTATTGAAGTAGTCCCTTACTTTCTCTTTAGCATTCTGCAACTGAGCCTCTTGTTCTGAGAGATTCCTCCATTGAGCAATACTTTAACCTTTGTCAGTCCCTATAATTTACTTCCATCCTATTTTTAAACTCCACTTTAATTTTATCCCACTCCCTAGCTATATTGTCAGAAGAAATTTCTATCTTCCCTAATAAATCCTGAATAATCTCCACTATCCATTCCTTAAACTCCTCTCTATTTAACATACAGGTGGGTGGGTGGGGGGGTGCCAGTGTCTCATTTATATTTCATTAACCTGACTAACCTGCGTTTTTATTTTAGTTATTACTGGTGTGTGATCTGAAGTAGTTATTGGATGCGTATCAAAACTTTCAATTTGTAACTTGGGGAATAATATGTAAATTCTTTCTGAACTCCTATTACTGAATTCACATCTTCCACACCAAATATATTTTCATAAATTTCTTCAAAAATCTACCTCTTTTATTATATTTTTCCTTCAAGGTCCCCCCAAATACATCCCCACTGCTGCAAGTCAAATTCTAATGTTCACCTATAAGTAATATTTCCTGATGAAAGCAGATTTCTCTCCAGAATTTTCGTAAGCTCCACTGTAGCAGTTTTAGGTGGACTATAAATACATACCAGTGCAACCCTCTTTCCTTGCCAGAAGTCCCTTAGTACTACAAATCTACCATTATCTTTTCTCTCTTCTATCACTATCAAAGCCCCTCTCACAATTAATATAAGTACTCCCCTTTTCCTTTGCCCCAGATATTCCACTGAATAACCATCCTGAAATCCTTTATCAAATTCACATGCTCAGTACTTTCCAAATGTGTCTCCTGTAGCATACCTATTTGCACTCTGCATTTTTAGTAGAGTTCACTACTCTTACTTTTTTGTACATATTTGTGTGACCATTCACATTTAAAGATAATATGGAATGTGCTATCATTTTGATAAGAATTTATTCTTCCCACCTGTTATGTATAACAGGTTTTTTTTCTTTTTAAAGGTCTAGTTTCGGCTTTGTGTTACATGCTTACACTGTTTGCCTGGTTGATCTTTTATATAGTTGTTTCTTGTCATATCTATTTGAACCTACATTACATCTTACAAGACTTTTTGTTTTATTAAAACCCCTTAAACAAAAAAAAAAAAAAAAACAGAACCTATTGACTTAATACAAACACACAAAACTATGTAATTTTCAAATAATGAAGTTTAACCTTCCTAACAGGACCAATTGCCCCAGACTGACAGCCAGACTACCAGGCTTGAATTTACCCCTAATGAAGGTTATCCATGTTAAGATGCATGGTGCAGTCTGTGCTTCTACTTACATTAAGTGCTGTCTGTTTCTCTGTTATCTTTATTCCTCACCCAAATTTAAATAAAAAAAAAACAAACTTGAATGCTTTCAGAAAACATCATCTCCTAGCCAATGAAAGAATCTCTTGGATGGTTTTATAGCCCTTACCAGCTTGTGTCCAGAGCAATAGGAGAACCAGATACACATCTGCTTCCAGTACAAGGTTCTCAAGTTGCACTGTGAATATTTTTTGGCAGTCAGAAAACTTTCATTATATTCAGTGTTTTTTTTTTATTTAGCTGCTTCCCCTTAAAACTTATTAGATCAAGTCAATGGCCTTAATCCCATCATCCCCCATGCTAAAGTAAGAAAAACACATCAGTTTAACTTATATTATGTTCTTTTGTCCAGGCTTTCATCTCTTTTCAAATTGCAGTGCCTACATTTCTTGAAAATGAACAAAAACAAAGACAGAAAGAGGAAAAAAATAGGAGCACCTGCTTACCTATATTACATAACAAGTCCTGGGGGTACCCCCTTTCAAGGAACATCTGAAAATTTTTACCAAGCTCAACCTTGAAATTTGTTAAGTTTGAGCACATGCTTGCAGCTGGAACTAACTGCCTTTTGAAAATGTTTCTTTTTTTATACTGGGGGTGATTACTTTGATAGTCCAGGTAACTTTTAGAGAATGTGTCCTTCCTATTTTCATACAGAGAGCTGAAATTAAGCTGTTACTCAGTTTACATCCATCTTGGAACAGCCTTCTCATTTATTCTTTTTATTACCTTTCCTATTTTAACATACTCTTTTTCTTCCATCACCTCCATCAATATCGCCAAGTGTTTTAAAAAAAACTGTCTCTGCTGTCACCATCTGCTTTACCCAAACATTCTGATAGTACAAAATAAAATTCAAATCTAATTGCCCCTCTTCAAGTCCACTGACTTTTATTCCGCACAACTAACGCCACATTTTATAATTTCTTGAATTTTTTAACATCTTTCCCTTTATTTTTACATTTTACCATTAAATCACAATGAAAGTCCACTGCAATAATAATTTTTATGATAACCTTTAAATAATTTAATATTTGACGGATGATAAAAAGTTTGCCGATGACTGCAAGCTGGGGGCAATCACTGAATCCCCTAGTGATGCAGATATCCTTCAAGAGGGTGTTGATCAGACAAATGACTGATGGCAGGATTATGGCCTAAAACTAAATGTGAAAAAAAAAACCTTCGGGAAGACAAATTCCCCTGCAAATTACAACATCAATAATACACCCCTAAGTGTAGACACAGAGATGAGAGACATAGATACACACATAGTACCCTGAACTTTGACTGCCATGTGTCCACAGTGGTGAAGAAGTCTTTCTATGTGGCACAACTTATAAGCAAAGGTATGGCATACACATCCAAATAAATTACAGTACTACTGTACACAGCCCTCATTAGGCGAATAATCAAGTGCAATGTGCCATTTGGCATGTAGTTGACTAGGCACTTACAGCAGCTGGAGTAACCACAGAGGTTCCTCACAAAGGAAATACAGGGTGTAAACAACATGCTCTATGCAGACAGGCTAAAAGCCCTATCCCTTTACTCTGTCTCCTAGTGAATATTAAGGGGTGACCTATGCCTGATATACAAGGTACACACAAATTCAGCCCTAATGGAGCTGCTACACATCTGCAAATCAAACAGCACGAGGGTCACCTGATCCAGGGAAATAAACTCAGTCAACGACTCAAACAAAACATGTTGGAGTTGCAGATATATGCCTGAGAGATTGCCTCCTCTTTGGAACAGACTTCCTATTCACATTAAACAGAGCCCTACCATGGACCTCTTCAAATACAGTTTGGATCAATGGATGGCAAACTGCAAACTCACACCTGTGGTAGCACCTATGTCCCTTATGGACAGGGGCAGTCTGTAAGACACTCAAAGCATAGGCACAAATCCATGCAATCCTCTTGCCCCTAGGGGCAATATATTGGGTAATATTGGCATGTAAGGGCCCTTAAGCTGTTAGCCTTGTAATCTCCTATGAACTTATAATGACACAGGTTTGCTCTTTCCTTGCCACTTGTACATGCACATAATGTTATAACTCTATAAACATATTCTCTTCTCCTCACATACGCAACAGTTAACCTCCTTACTCTTACCAAAGATACATCTAATATTTTTACTGTGTTTTTACACAATAGAGCCACTCCAGAACAACAGTGACTTCCTAAAGTCCATATTATTTTTCTACCCCACAATCTTTCTATTTGCAGTGTTTCTTCATTTGTCAGGAACTTTAAATCCTCTCTAAAAATAATATCTATATCACAATTATCACACCATTCCAGTATTCCCTGTCTTTCTTAATTATTAATACTATTCACATTTACTGAAAGCACTCCAAAATTATACCTTTTCTTTCTCTCTTTTTAAGTTTAAATGAAGTATTTAAAATTTTCGTTTTTTTATTTTTTTACTCTTTCCCCAAATGAAATTTTTTCTTAGTTTATGTACAACTACTTCTTGACCCTTAGAATCAGATTTTTTTCACTATTTTCATTAAGTGAAACATATCTTAAAATTACTCCTTAATGTTCTTTTTCGTCTTTTGTGATTTTTACATATTCTTTTCCCTACCCTTACCCTAGCGCCATACCTCACAACCTGGAAACATCAAAAATCTGGACAAAGGCCCATGAAAAACAAATCTGTACGCTGATTAACAAACGTTGCATACATAATTATGTAAACCCGCCCACTCCAGTGGAATGGTGGGATACCAACTTTCAAACGCAAACTGAAGAACAGACTAGCAAAATATGGCCACAGCCCAGAGTTCCCCTGCAGTCATTCCAATGTCCCATTACTTGGCTATTTCACCCCATTTCCATAAACACTAATGTGCATACTGCTTTACTTCTACAATGATTATTTGGATTTTATTTTACATTTTACAGCACAAACACTAATAGACATCTGCTAAACAAAGTAAAACAGTCTCACAATGAAAATAGACTTAGCATTAAAACTTCTCTGCCCTTGAAACTCACATTCATTGAAACAGCACTGAAACTCACAGCAAAGAAAATGCAATTGGCCAGTGGCAGATAAAGATTACCTTTGGGCTGTTGCACATTAAACATACACGTGTTCTTCTTTGATTCACCTTCCTAACTGTATTAAATTATATTCCATGTACAATACAGCACACTTGTTGCAGCGTGTTTTAAATGTATTGTTTTGAACATTTTTCCAGTAAGCTATGAAACAAAATGCATGAACCAATAATGACAAAACTGCCCAATTCAGAACATATCCATCATAAAAAGGTCTACTCACAACATCTACAATCCACCAGTATCAGTAAATATGCACAATCTTTGCAGAAATAAAAGTCATCTAAATAATTCCACATTAAAGAAATCTGTAACTAATGAAGAGGTTGCTGCTAGCAAACAACTTTATATTTCGTTTCATCTACAAGTAAAGTGCCTGTTGCCCTTGAGGAATAAATTGCCTATGTGATATTAAAAAAATGATACGCTAGTAATATTTCAGTAGGGAATGGATGGCAAACTGATAACAGGTTCATAGTTACTAGGTATCACCGCCAAAGGAGGGCATTAGAGGACTGCAGCATCCCCCCCCTTTAAAAGTACAACACAATACAGTATCAGCAATCTATCTACATACTGTGGGAATAGAATCCACAGCCTTCTGCAGCAAAAGCAAAGTATACTACCTGCTGTGCTACTAACAATTCAAGTAGACTTTGCATAAACAGCATTAATCTTCTCTTTCCCTGAATAACTGTGTAGCACACGAAATAAGGAAAAAGCCAAAATGTATTGGGGGGGGGGGGCAAAGGCCCAAAACCAGGGACACACTTTACATACTGCTTGTATAATCTTAGAAAGTTGCTAGAAATAAATGTTGTGTTACCATGTGCTTCCTGAAAGACAGGAAGACTGAAACTTAAATGGCTATCATTATTTAGTGAATTGAGTTCTCACTGATTTGTCAGAAAACCATAAATTTTATTTTATTTTTATTTAACATTTGTTTACTGGGAAAGTCCGACTTGGAATGAAGCCAATTTTCAGCAGAGGCCCAGGGAGAAAGGCTCCAGATGTATGTCTTTGTATCGTGGGAGGAAACCAGAGCACCCAGTGGAAAAGCACACAAACGCAGGGAGGACATACGGACTCCACACAGATGGCACTTCAGCCGAGAATCGAACCAGAGAACCTTTTGCTGTAAGGCAACAACACTACCTCTGCATCATCCAAATTTTAAGAGAAACAGACCAAAAGCATGAGCAAAACATTCCAGATACTTTTTGAAAATCTGTACAGTTGAGAGGTATAACTACTTCAATCTAAAGTATCAGAAGTGGTGTATGGGTAGAGAACTCAGGCTCTTGCTGCTTGTACCTAAAGTACAGGATTTGAGCCTGAGTAACGATAACCACCAGGTATACCTAGCTGGGGCAAACACATGCACGTGCACACACACATGTGCACACACACACACGCGCACATGCACACGCACGCACACACATCAAACTAAATAAAGCCAAAAAATGTAGCAAACTATCTAAATAAAGCCAGCATAAATAAGTGAGCAAACTCAGCCAGCACACACACCCCTAATATGATTGCATGTAGCACAATAAACTTGAGCAAACTCAGACTAACTTACTAAAGCCGGCATAAATAAATCAGCAAACTCGGCCAGCATAAATAAATATGTGAATGCAGCAACTGCCGTGGACATTAAAAATGCAGCAGCAGTGGTTGAACTCTAGACAGATAATCCATGGCCAGCAAATGTAGCAAACTAACTAAATAAAGCCAGCATAAATAAGCGAGCAAACCCGGCCAGCACACATACCCTTAATATGATTGCATGTTGCATGATAAACTTGAGCAAATACCGAGGAATTTGGTATGGTTGAGAGGTCTGCTTAGCACCTACTGAATTTATTTTACTAACATCCTACCATCCCCTTAAAAAGATATGACTTATCACTTTCAAAACTTTCTTCATTTTCAACACTCTCAGTTGTTACCCTCGTCCTCGTAAAATATAAAAATTGTCATATTTTAGGGGAAATGTTATCTGCATCTTTATTACTTTATCCTCTTTCATTAACACCTTTTTCCCCTTTTCCCATACTTCCTGATTACCTTCAGACATTACAATACTTCATTCATTACTTTAGTCAACATTATATTGCTAATTCTTTTTACAATCAAACCAAAAATGCCCTTCACTTTTACATGTTCTACATTCCATTTTACATGTTATCATCAGATGACCTTTCCCTCGCATTGATAACATCTTATTTTTGTATACTCATTTATCAGATGACTGAAATCCCCATTAGAAAAAAAGAAGTTGTTGGCACTGCCATATACATAATTATTCCTCTACTACCATCACTATTACCATCACTCTGTGTGGAGTCTGCATGTCCTCCCCGCGGTTGGGTGGGCGTTCGAAAATCATGTGTAAATGGGGGTGCCTTCATTGAAGGTTGAACGTCGAGCTGACACCTCAGTGTTCGTGAAAATCTACTGCCAATCATTAGCGGACCGTAGTTCCGCTGTGGCGACCCCTAACTGGGAAAAACCGAAAGACAAACAACAACAACAACCATCACTATCTAAATATATAACACTTGGTAAATGCTTTATCACATCTTTTTCATATTTTGAAATACATCCACTTCTCAGCCCCCCCACACACTCCAAATATCCCTCTCATCTTTAACTTTCACAATATCAGAAACTGAATTGACACATAAATGAAAAATAATTTTTAACATCTTTCAACTCAATGTCATCAGTTCAAAACTGATAAAACACTTATTAGTCCATTGCTAGGAAAATATAAATTCATTCCACAATTAAGAAGACATTTTCTCACAATCAAACAGAAATCTTTCCAGTAAACTATCAGTCTCAAATGTTAAGTCACAAAATGTCTCTTTCTCTAAATCAACAGGATCTAATGCCTTTTGCTTCCATACCCAAAGGTAAGGCTACATTTTCCCACACAAAATATCTGTGTATTATTTCCTTTTTTCTTATATGGACATATTTTTTTTTCTTTTTAATAAAGTTTACAGTACCTTTTGTTCTTCCAACTACATCAGTATATGATTTTCCAGATTGCATCCCACCTGTAACCCTACATCCATCCAGCTCACAACTCATTTGCTTACTGCCCAACTCACTGTCCATTCAGAAAACCTTTTCCATCATATCTGACCACAAAGTCTTAGACTTTTCTCCATGACCACCACTGTGCAGGCAAACCTCCAGAAGCGATTTTAGTCACAACAGCTTCTTCAAAATCCTGATGTTGAAAGTCAGTTAGATGCGGACTATTTGTACTGTCCACCTATTTTTCAACAGTTTTCAGTCTAACAGAATCACACTGCTATCAACAACAGAACAACTCTCTTCTCCCTCCATCATTGCACTGCCTCTGCACCAGGAAAAGAAGCAGGAAGTGCAGCAGAAAAAGTGTTCCCCCTCACAACCAAAAAAGTAGAGAAGTTCGATACCCTGGCCACATTTCCCCAGAAATACAAATAACACCTTAGGTCTCCCCCGAAAAGAGGTAACTAGCCTAGTGAGACTAACCAAGTCAACAAAGGATAACTAAAAAAAATAAAAAGCAGATCAGATATTCTATGCAGACACACCCCTGAAGAAAGCCATCATGGTCTGCTGATCTGTTCAGTAAGCCCTGACCTCTGTAAAGAAGTGTCTTGTTGAGCTTAGCATAATAAAAAAACAATGCAATTAGCTAATCACTTGGTATAGGTGTATATGTTTACTAGACAATCATGTTTCCACTTCAGAAAACAGACAAGTGACTGATCAGTTTGCAGAACAGGCTCCGTACATAGTAACTTGGAGCACTGTGCACATCAATACAGTATAAAATTCTTTCCCTTTTGTTGTCTTACTACGAGGAAAAATGGAGACTGAGTAACTCACTAAATTCTAACTTATTAGTAATCTGCACTAATTCTACCAATGTTTTTGGGACCTTGAACCATTGCACAACTGCCCAAATCAGCTTTCTTGGGATTTTGCCATACAAGTTCTCCAAATCAAGGAATGCCCAGCTGGATTCTTTCTCAAATCTAACATCTTCTCAACTATCCATCTCACTGCAATCAGGTTAGTTGTACTGCATGCTGATTTGAGTTAGAATTGGTCATCTCTCATCTTACTTTCTAGTACTTTGTGTATTCATTTATCAATCACAATCTCCAGAACTTTCATGCAGTGTGGAAGGAGTTTGATGTCTCGATACCTTAATCCAAAAGTTGGAGGGGTGTGGAACCGTGAGCAACTAGCTTTTCAAAAAATGTTAAGAGAATTAAATTATTTTAATTATTTCAATTCTGCTTAAATATTTGAGTTGCACTTGGAGACCTCTGTGGCGACACTACTTGGTACTTTTCTGTTCAATCTTTTATTTAGTTATTTTACATTTGTTAACCGGGAAAGTCCAACTGGATACATTTTTGAGTTTGTTCTGGCATCTCAGTCATTCTGCGCTTGGAATTCCACAAGTAGAATTACTTGTAAAAGCTATCTATTTGTATTTTAAATCTTGCTGGGTCAACATTCTGTAGTTTAATTCACAGTTGTGGCAGAACCATGTAATATTAATACCAGACTTGTGCCTTAATCATTTATAACTGTACATTTTTTCCATAAACAGTGTTATTGGTAAATTCCTGCATTGTCTGGTGCCTTAAAATGTAGTACAATTTCAATAGTGAGAGAATTGTCTCTGCTCCAGTGCTTTTACAATTTGCTTATCATTTACCTGCTTGCATTCTGTCTGCCACCTCCCCGTGAACACATTAAGCTAAAGTTTCTGAAAGAGCTCCAAAATTGCCTTTATTTGATTGCTAGCCTCTGTAGCCAGCCTGCTTGTTCCTTGAAAATGTAGTTTCCCAACCCCCCCCCCCCACCCTTTTATTACTTATTTATTTCCAGTTTGATGACCGGGGAGATCCACTGGGCTCAGGGAGCCTGTTTTCAGCAGAGGCCCAGGGAGAAAAGCTCCGTATTACATAGTTTAGTTATATATACAATAATAGTAAAGAAGACACAATTACAATTTCATTTCATGCTACAGAACAGGAATAAATTCTTTGGTTACATAGTATCTAAATATTTAGGATGGCAGGGGTAACTTAATTGAGCGGGAGAATAAAGACATATAAGGAAAAGAGAGAAAAAAGGTGGGATGGGTTATTTATAATACGTAAATTATGTTATTTACAATATGTACATTTAGGTTAGGTTAGCTTGTACTCAGATTTAGTCAGGAGTTTAAGGGGCTGAAAGATTATTAGGCTAGGTGGGGAGAGTGCAGATGCAATTCCTGTTAGAGGAAAGGTAGGAATGTAGCTGAGTTTTTTATAATAAGGCTGTCTCTCTGGCCTCCACCCCTTATGATTATCTGATTTCCAAAGTCTCTACCTTATGTAGCAGTCAGCAGCAATGAAAGAGGGGAGGAATTTATGTACTCCTCCCACCACCTCTTTTCCACAGACTCATGATACTGAGTGCCAACCCAGCAAACTAGTACTGTTCTTGAGTAAACCTCCTTTACTAGAAAATGTCTCCTGCTCATTTTCCTGGAGCTCAGCAAAGCTTGTAGTCCTAGCCTGCATTCCAGTAGTATTTCACTTGTATCCAGTGCCATCCAGGCAAAGTTAAGAACCTTTGATTGCTAAATTGCACTTGCATTATTTTCAGTGATGACTTTTGTTTCCTGTTTTTATGTGTGCATTTCACTGATTTTTTATTATTAAAAAATAGCTCTTCCTCTCACTGTTACTGTCTTGAAATTACCTTCAGCATGGTATTTCAGCTAGTTGTTTAAATGGTTTGTGTTAGCATTGCACTTGTGGGTTTCCTCTTCTGTGGTTTTAAATAAAGAGGACTGGGTAAATTCATCTTATGGCAGGAGGTGTTTGCCTGGTATGAGTTGTAAAATATACAAAAGAACTCATAGTGTAGACATTTTATTGGCCACAGGGCTCATTATTTACTTTTTTGCTTTTTCTGTGCTGCTATCAAATTTTGAATGTTTGCAAGGGTCAGCAGTGACCTGTACAGTAGAAAACAACTAGAAAGCAAATTTTCTGTGTAGAACGATCCATAAAACTGTAACCTGTAAAGTAGCAACATAGTGCAAATAAGTTGTGCGCCAAGAAGCTTAGAGCAGCTAGTCGGCCTCAAGGGGCAAAACCTACATATTTAGTA